>NC_061115.1:125259580-125482611 GCF_002878395.1 Capsicum annuum | reverse complement strand
AGAAAAGGGTATGCTGGTTAGATAATTACCTCCCACAATTTTAGTTTTAGTCTCAGTAAATAACTTAGTTCAGTTCTATTGATTTATGACTGTCAGGTACAGTCACCCAGCTCAGTATATAACTCAGATCAGTTTGACAAAATTAGGACTGTTAGATACAGTCTCCCAGTTATCAGTAATACAGTATAAGTAAACTCTGATAGTAGTAAATTAGTATTCAGAATGCAGTATCCAGTGTTATCATTACCTCAATTATAGTTTACATATTTATGCGTGTACCCACATTCAGTTATGTTCATGTTACTTAGTCAGTTATTGTTCATGCATATGAACCTATGCATATTAGCCTATCTCAATTCACATAACAGTACATTCAAAGTACTGATGCATACTTTTATTTTCGCTGTGATGTCTTATATCATAGGTTTAGATGCACGGGCTCCTGACTGTACTTAGCAGTCCAGCCTATCAGCAACATACTTATTAGTGAATCCTCATAGTTTAAGGACAAAGTTATTACTTTAGTTTATCAGTAGTTCATTAGTCGGAGTAAGTTGGGGGCTTGTCCCATCAACTCTAATTTCAGATAGTTAGAGGCTTTCAGACTAGAGTATTTCAGACAGATATTTTAGTATTCAATTTTTAGTATTCAGTATTTATTTTTAGTTTTGAACCTTATTGCATTTTTTTGCCAAATTTCTGTATTATCACAGTATCATTACTCAATTATTATAGCAGGTACCAATCATGGGTTAGCTTGTGGTCCTTCAGGATTATGAGCATTGTGTAACGTTCAAGTTACAGACTCAAGGCATTACAAACTCGGTATCAGAGCCTAAGGTTCAACAGAGTCCTAGGAAGTCTGAAAGCTTCATCTAGTAGAATCTTGTGCATGGGTGTATAGCGCGCCACACTTATAGATAGGAAGATATGAGATGTTTTAGGAAAAGTTTCACTTCTTTCAGTGTTCATGTTGTGTGAGTGAGCATGAACTCAAGTTAAACTCTCAGTTTAATCCACTTCTTCTTTTTGTTTATAGAACAGACCTCCCAAAAAGAACAACAAAAGAAGAACAAAAATCCTGTTAGTACCTCAGCCCATTCAGGAAGATCCCCTGGATGAGATTGTCTCTCATGCAGAATTTAGAGCTACATTTACTACTCTAGCCAATTTAGTAGCAGCTCAAAATGAACGACCAGCTACCGTTCAGGCCAATCCAGTGGCCAATACTACTGCAGCTAGAATTTGGGACTTCCCCCACAGGAGTTTCTCGACCAGGTTTAGAAAGTCAAAGATATTATGGGAGTGAATTCTAGTGAGAGTGCTGAGTTAGCTACCTATCAGCTACAAGATGTATCCCATATGTGGTTTAAGAAGTAGAAGGTAGACAGGAGAACAGATGCAGAACCCATAGAGTAGAAAGAGTTTTCTAATGCTTTTCTTAATAGATTCTTTCCCTTAGAGCTGAGAGAAGCCAACGTGTTATAGTTCATCAATCTCAGGCAAGGAAATATGAGTGTGAAAGAGTATTTCCTAAAGTTTACTCAGTTAACCAGGTATTCTCCTCATGTAGTAGGAGACAATAGGTCCAGAATAAGTAAGTTCTTATCTGGGGTGTCAGATAGTATGGTTAAGGAGTGAAGAACAGCAATGCTAACTAAGGATATGGACATATCTAGGCTTATGGTCCATGCTCAGCAGATTGAGAAGCAGAAACTTAAGAAGAAGGAGAGAGAGAACAAGAGAGCTAGAACAAGTAGTTTTAATTTTAATCAGCCTAAGTCAGAGGGTGATAACCGATCTCAGTTTCATAAAAAATCTTCAGTTCTAGCTCCATCCTCAGCTAGTTCACCAGTACCAATGTTTAGGAATTACAGTTATGATGGGGTGCCGGCTCTAAAACCCAAGGTAGTATGAGCTATAGTAGTACCCATCCGCTTTGCAAAGAATGTGGTAGACATCACCTAGGTACGTGTAGAGTTGGTAGTGATGTGTGTTTTGGATGTGGCAATCCAGGACATAGGATGTGGGAGTGTAGATTAATGGCTCATAGGGGAAAAGATTTGCGCTAGAAGGGTCATTCCAACCATCCTTCAGTTCAGTCTGGTCACCCAAATCGATAGGGTTCCACTTCCAATGCCGCTAGTGGGCAATGCCCAAATAGGCTTTATGCACTTCACTCTAGACAAGATCAGAAAGGTTCTCCTAATGCAGTCACTGGTATGTTATAGATCTCCTATTTACATGTTTTGTATTATTAGATTTAGGAGATTCTATATCTTTTATAAATCCTTACACAACGGTCGATTTCAAAGTCAGATCAGAAACCTTAACAAAACCTTTCTCAGTCTTCACCCAGTGGGTTAGTCTATCATAGCCTGGTGCGTACACAAGAACTGCCCGATTATGATATCTCAGAAAGTTAGGCCTTCAGATTCTAGTAGTAATGTCAGTATGTGTAGACAAGCAGTGGTAGGGAATGATGATGCCCAACCCATCTTTACCTCAGTGCAAAGTATTGTACTTTAGTTATCATGATGTCTGCTTATGCCTTACAGTGTGTTCAGTTTCCATGACTTATGCTACGCTCCTAATGATTAGATAGATTCAGATTTATGTCATGTATATCCTCAGTTTAGATCTCTTAATAAATCCATGATGTTAACATTCTATTCCTTAGGCCTCAGTAAGTGTCGAGTTTGGTACAGTATTCATTCATGCTTTAGGTCCTCATATTTTAACCCTTCAGTGAATTATTTTTATGCAATAATGTAGTGATAAACGATTGCATACTTGTTTTACATGAGGCTGTCGTTATGAAGATAGGCTTGAATGTCAGGTTAGTGTGCAAGCAGATGACTAGGCTTGAATGTCAGGTTAGTGTGCAAGCAGATGACTAGCAGAAAGTTGTATTTGGTGCATGAAGGGAGGGAAATTAGAATTTTTTTTTATTTGTGAGATGAGAAGTTGAGAAAATACAGAGTGTGAGTGTCTATTTAGATCCTCAATTTATGTCAGTATACATCATATAGTTATCAGAACTCAGTATTCAGTTCCAGTACAGTCTAGTTACCATCTTAGTTGCAGTCTCAGTCACAGTCTCAGCCAAGTAATCAGATCAGAAACTCAGTTCAGTTTCAAGTTTGCTTTACCATAGCATAAAGTTATCAATTATTCAGTTATTAGTATTTCAGTACCTTAGTTTATAGAATATTTTAGAATTATGTTATACGCTTGGTCTTGCATTCTCAAATAATATCGTTTTTATGAATTCAAGATTAGTTATCTCCTATTACATAGTCAGTCCTTACCTCATATGTATAATACTCTACAGTTCCAGTCCAGCTATTCAGACTAAGTATAGTTCAATATTACATGGCCAAGTATTCAACTATCAGCCATTTAGATAATCAGATAAGTTAGTATGTTTATGCACTCGTGGTCAACATCTATCTGAATATTTTCAGTAGTCTCAGGTGATGTGCGATACTAAGGAGGAGAGTATAGTTGAGAGAGTATTCAAGGGATATGTCTATGCTTGAAAATTTGTAGTTGTAGTGCATAAGGCTTAGTCACTTTATCTTAGATGATGTTTCGAAGGCCCTGACTCATATTACAAAATTTTAGACAGGATATGATTTTCTTATTTAGCTATTTTATTCAGCCATGCCAAGAATCCTTGCTCCCTAAAGCCACTAGAAATCTATAGAAAGAGTGTCAAAGAAAGGCTCCAGTCAAGAATAAGTTTTCAGCATAAGTTAGTTCACAAAGCTAGCTATTTAGTTTAGCAGTTAGGTGGATAATTTTTTTATGGTTGGGTTTACCATCCTTCTATCTAGTCGTACTATCCAAAGTCTTATGATAGTAATGATTCCAAGATCGAGCAACCATGTGGTTGCGAGTTCATATCAGTCCGGGTGTCATGCCTCAGGTTTAGATCCCCCATATGCAGTCACGATTTAGTTCGTAGGAGCCCTGCACATCATCTTAATTTTTCTCAGTATCTCAGCCAAGTCAACATTCTTTAGGGGACATAATATCCCAAGGGGGAGATGAATTATAATCCTCCTGAGCTTTCATGACCTAAACCTTCCATCTTCTCCTCACATAATAAATCTAGTTTGGAGTAGTGGGTACTCGTAGATGGACCCTCAAGTTCCAATCTCAGCCATAAAACATGTATTCATGGGCTCAGTTCAGTTCATGATACTCAGTTCATGTATCACATTTCAGTCTTAGTTATGTTCTCATGTTCCCGTTTATGAATGTTTAGTAAATGATCTCAGGTTTAACAATATTCTCAGCTTAAGGTAGCAGTCTTCCTTAGATTAGCTTAGTCCATGTTCAGTTATAGTTATAAACTTAGTATCTATAACCGTTGCATATTCAGTCATGCATTCACGAATTGGTTCAGTCATGTACTCATACATCAGATATGCATGTTCAGTTTGAAAACTCAGCTTATCAGTAGTTTCAGTCAGGTGTTCCATGTATTAGATATGCATGTTCAGTAGGTAATCTCAGCCTATCAATGTTTCTTAGCTTAGTCAATCTTATTTTGAGTATGAATGTTTCCAAAGGGGAGATATTGTAAGATCTCACAAAAATCTAAGCTTAAATCTATCCATTAAAGCTTGAAAAGAGGTCCCAGACTTAGAAATTTTAGCTAAATGTTAACATTGAGAATTATTTTATCCTTTGTAGGTTGGTAACTCTATTTCACGACCCTTATGACCTTAAAGTAATTATTTTTAGGTTGAATTTTGATCAGGAATGTCAGTGGGTGTTCTCAGATAAGTTTTGGATTTTTCAAACATCGTTTGTAACATATTTGAAAGCTTAAATAAGTGGATCGACGTGATCTCAACGTGCTGTGTTGCCCATCACATCGATGAATATTTTTTTCTAGCTACAAGTGTAAATTCTAATGAACCGATGCAGACTCAACGCGGCGTATCAGCCATCACGTCGATGACAATGATGCGATCCGTCAGCCTACACGTCACTAGGCATGTTTTCAGTGTTTAAAAAACACATCCAGAGGGTATTTGGGTTATTTTCCCACCCCTATTCAGCCCTAAAAGCATGAAAATAAGTTATTCCTAGGGCAAAATTCATTCTTTCTCTGAAATTGCTCTAAAAAACAAAACCCGAGGACATCAATTTCAAGATCAATCCTCAATAACACTTCATCAATCTTCAATAATTCAAGCATTGAGGTATGTTAAGTGTTCATCCAAGGGTTTCCTTTCACCTTTGGAGTTCAAGAAACCTTTTGAACTACAATTAAATAGTTTTGATGAATTTTATGATTGAATTTGATTGTGTTCATGACTATGATGTTAGTTAAGTTTAGAATCCATGATTAATTACAATTTCATGAGAAATAAATGGCATGTGTGGGTTTTTGTATGGTTTCCTTTTAAAACCCCCTTTGAAATTGTAAGTTGGGATTATGATTATGGTGCTTGCATGTTGTATTACAGTCGTGTGCATAAATTATGATATTTTCAAGTGTTTTGCTGAATTGTTCATGTGAGTTAAGTAATGAAATTATATCATGTTAGTATGTATACAAGATCATGTATAACAAGTGTTTGATAAAATGTCTAAATGAATGCATTTTAGTGAGCGCAAGTACTATTATTTTACTAAATTCATACAGTGTTATACTTTCCATACTATAGAGTCCTGGAGGTATTTAATACCCAAAAAACCTAGCTATTTACTAGAGCTATAGCAGTTATAGAATAGTTTCCATAGTACTCAGTATTTAGTCTCAATTCAGTATTCAGTTCAGAACTCAGTAGACTTAGTCAGTTGATAGAATTCAGTCAGTAATCAGTTTAGTACTCAGTGAACTCAGTCTAATTCAGTCAGTTATCATGATCAGTAATAGTTTAGTCCAGCCTTGTACAGTCTAGAAATCAATTCAGCTCTTTAGTTGGGAGTAGGATTCAACACCAAGTGAACCTAGGGATAGAGGCTCACCCATTAGATAGTATTGGGATCCCTAGAGGCAATCCCTAAGTTATTGAACTATGTAGCCAGCATAGGTTATGAGATATCACCCATTAGATAGGACTGACATACTCAGGGATCACCTTCTAGTTAGGACTGATCTCAGGGGTCACCCGTTAGACTAGGACTAACCCACCGACATTTGTCTTTACTCGTGGTACAGTACTGATACCCTTCCAACTGGGGTTACAATTCGGACCCTAATCTATTTAGAAAAGGGTATGTCGGTTAGATGATTACCTTTTACAGTTTTAGTTTCAGTCTCAGTATAGAACTTAGTTCAGTTCTATAGATTTATGACTATCAGGTACAGTCTCCCAGCTCAGTATATAACTCAGTTCAGTTTTTCAAAATCAGGACTGTTAGATATAGTCATCCAGTTATTAGTAATACAGTATCAGTATTCATTTGTCATGATCTTTATCCGAGTGTGTGAAGTGATTTTGAGATGGAAAAATATCCATAGGAATCACTTAGAATAAAGTTTAGCTAAGAGCCTTTGATTGGTCCAAAGTTTGGTGTTTGATTCTACAAGGGTTTACTTTCAACATGTATAGCTTTTGATATATATAGAATTTTGCAGATCCAGACATACTAAATTGTATATAATTGAGTCATATTTCCAATAATACCAATTTTACCTTAATCTAATACCCGAACAAAAAGTTATGGCTTTTTTTGTGAGAGGCAGTAAGGGGAGGCGATATGCCCCACCGCGCTGGTTAGTCCGCAGGGATAAAGGGGGCACCATGTGGGTTAGTCCACCGGGATAAAGGGGGTGATGCCTGGTCAATTCCTTCACTTTTTAAGCTTTTTAAGGGTCAAGGGGTACTTTCGTCCTTTCCCCTCAACCCCAAATGTCCAAGGCACGAATTATAACACTCAAAATTTCTCACGTAAAAACCCTCTCCTTTCTCCCATGAACAAAGTTCAATCTTTTTCTCTTAAGAACACAAGGATTCAAGCTTCAATTTTCAGATTTCTTCAAGAATACATCTAATTAAGGTATGTGGGAGTTCGTCCATGGGTCCCCTTTTATCCATGGAGTCCAAGAACCCTTTTTGGTTTTAAATTATGAGTTTTACCTGTTTAAGTTGAACTATCTTCTCGAATCTCTTGTTAATTCAATTTTAAGTTATGATTATAAGTGCTTTCAAGTGAAATGAGTCATATCATGATTTTAATGTTATAATTCCTATGTCATGTTTAGTTGATTCAGGATAAATCCCCAAGTTAAGATTTTTGCAATAAAATCCTATTGTTTCCCTCATTTTTAAGATATTCTCATGTATAAATTTATGATTTTCACATGTTTAATGAAATGCCCATGTTTGGGTCTTTGAACCATAATTACTTAATACCGTCTTTCATGTTTGATATCATATTTTATGCTCATTCAGTGTTGGTGGGTTATGAACACCCGATACCTATTTGATTTACATAAATTTAGCTTTTCAAGTACTCAGATAGTTTATCCATGAATCTTATCAGTATACTCAGATATTCATATTCATGATGAGCATGATCAATTTACATGTTAATAATTACCCTAGAATTCGTATGTAATGTTATTTTCAAAATACCATGACTTGAGCTTATCAGTTATTAGCTATCAGTGCATGCATCAGTTAGTATTTTAGTGTCTTTTGGTTGGGTGTTGGATTTAGCACCTAGTGAACGTAGGGATAGCGTCTCCACCGTCAGCTAAGCATAAGATGTTAGTAACAGTCCCTAAGTTCCAGACCTACGGTGCCACCGTAGATTTTGAGGGGTCCCCCATAAGTTAGGCATGATACCCCCGTCCTTCGGGACATCAGTTTAGTGATCACTACAATTGAATTTCTATTCCGATGGCAAGGATAGAACAACCCTCCTTAGAGTAGGTCAGACATTGGACTCCATTATAGCTCACATGGTTTATGTCGGTTACATGATAGCTCCTACAGTTTCAGTCAGTATTCTGTGTATTTTAAGTTTATTTTTGCTTGATTAAGTGTACAAAACTTTTAAATATTAAGTTATACAGATTTTAGTCTTTCAAAATTACAGATTATCTCAGTGACATAACAAATATACACTTATTTTTGCATTCTCAGATATTATAGTTTTGATGCATTCATGCTCAGTTATCTCAAGTTATTCAGTTAGTCCTTATCTCATATGCACAGTGCCCCACAGTTTCAGTCTAGTTATTCAAACTAAGTACAATTCAGTTTTATATGACCAGTATAAAATTATCAGTTAATCAGTATATAGATACCAGCTAATCAGCATCTAGATACTAATTATTCAGTATTCAGACATTAGTTATTAGTATTCAGCTATCAATCATTCAGTTAATCAGAATAACTTAGTATATTTTATGTTTGGTTTTGTATGTTTATGCATTTGTGCTCAATATAATTATATATCTAGATCCTTGAGTTATGTCAGTTTCCATCACGTAGTTATGTCAGTTTCCATCACGTAGTTTTAGACCCAGTATTCATGCAGTATCCATGTTTTACTATTTTCCAACTTCAATGCTACCTATATTACAAAAGTATAGTTTTTAAGAAACTAAGTGTAGTGATTCACCAGCTTATCAGATTTTGTTGGTTAATCATGTTTTAAGATATATCAACTTTTATCTTATTTTAGTCTCTTGGTGAGTCTACTTACAATTAGCATACATGAACTCAGTTTTACTTACTGTATTCACCCTGATTAATCCATACATTCCAGAAGTACTGATACGTATATACGTCTGCGTGACTACATTATTTCATAATATAGGTTCCAGTTGTATCCCACACATCATGATTAGACGGTTGCAGTTTCCAGCCAGCAGGTAATAAGTTCTCCTCTTTTGGGGATTCCATTCAGATGTTGACCATGAATTTTTTTTATTCATATGTATTGAATGGTAGTAGATAGAGGCATGTCCGAGCTATCTATAGTCAGTATAGTAGAGGCTTCATAGATGTTAGTCAAAGTCAATCATTCAATTTCTCTCTTTAGATTTATCAGATTGTAAATTTTACCAATTAAATACTTATTCAGATTTTATTATGCTTATGTTTCCGCACAGCAGAACTAGCTATTTAATACATATTAAATCAGTTGCTCAAGTTTTATGCTAGTTTATAGGTTATCTTGGGATCACTTATGGTTCTAAGCACCGTGTTATGACTTGGGGTAGTCTCGGGTCATGATACCCTAGCCCTTCGAGACATCAAATTAGTGGATCCACACAGCCAGTGTTAGTACCCGTTGTAAGGTACTGATACCCTTCCAACTGGGGTTATAGGTTGGACCCCGTTTATCTCAAATTGGGGAATGTCGGTTATATGATACCTCCCACAATTTGAGTTCGTATGTCAGTGTATCTCATCTTAGGTTTTCTTGACCAAGTGTTCAGATTTATCAGTTATTTGATTACATGGATTTCAGCCTTTCAGATTTTAGAATATTTTAGTAACATGCTTATGCTTGGTCTTGCATTCTTAGATATTATATGTTTATACATTCATGTTCAGTTATCTCATGCATTTTAGTCCGTCCTTATCTCACATACTAGTACATTCAAAGTACCGATCGTATACTTTTCTTTGCGCTTTGTTGTCTTATAATGTAGGTTCAGATGCTCAATTTCCTGACCATTCTTAGACAACATAGTGTTACCCAACAACAGTAGTGGTGAGTCCTCATCCATCGAGGACATGATATGTTTTCTTAGTTATTTTAGTATTTCCTTATGTTCAGTCAGTCGAAGTTAGACTTCTCATGATATTTAGAGGCTTTCAGACAGCCAGACAGTCAGTCAGTAAATAGTTGTTCAGTATTATTAGTTGTTACAGATATTTTAGACTTGTCGCTTACTTATATTCAGTATTTATTTTTTTTAGAATTTTATTAGCTTATCTTCCGCGTATGCTATTTCAGTGTCATTTATTCAGTGCTTACAACAGGTACCAGCTCATGGGTTAGCTTATGGTTACTTGTGCCCATAAGCACCATTGTCACGACTAGGGGGTAGCCTTGAGTCATGACATGAATCCAAATAAGTGAAACTCTTAAATCTCTTTTGATACCCAGAAGACATAACTATACTTACAATAATCGAAGACATAGTGAATATGACTGGCTGAGATGCCACCTGAGGGGGTAACATAGATGAAGGTTGAACTCCTGACCTCAGAATACTATACTCAGATACCGACACAGAAGAAGGAAAAATACTCATAGTCTGTGGAGTACCATAAGCAGATGTAGGTACTACTAAAAGATCCATACTAAAAAATAGCAAAACACCATAGGTAGACTATGGCACACATGATGGTATAATACTCAGTGCTGGAAGAACACTAGGTGCATTGAAAGGAACACCCTCTAAATGGGTCAGCAGGCGAATCAATAACCCCACTAATATCGAGGTAGATGAACTTTGTGGAACCTTAGTAGGTCCCATATCGCTAGCATGCTCAACCTGAGGCTCAGGGGAGATCCCCCTAGTACTACCTCTGAAAGGGGTAGAGCCTTATGACCTTCCTCTATCTCAGTTCTTTCCATGACTCACTACTCACCCCCTAGTCTGGGCTCTCTTCTCAGATGATGGCTCTATATCTCTAGGCTTATAAGATCTAGTTCACACAATTTTTATAGAAAATAGTTTAACACTATTTATAACACAAGGTATGAAAGACCTGCAGGATAAAAAACCAAATAAGAAAAGTTTCCTAACAATATCTTATAGCTTCTCGAAGATAGATATGATGTTTACGTACTAAACTGTGAGACTCTACTAGACACCCTATTCTTACACTGATGAGACTAATGAACCTGGCTATGATACCAATTTGTCACGACCCTAAAACTAAGTGTCATGAATACACTTGCTACAGCAAGCCTTGACAAGTACACCAATCACCCAAACTGATATGAAAATGAGAATACAATACCAACTTCCAAGGTAAGGCTTCTAGAATGAAGTTGAACCACACATATACAATAATATTGGAAAAATACATAGCAATGATACCATAAATCACCCCAAAATACGGTATCATAGTGTAAGAACAAACAAAGTACAACTCGAAGTCAAAATATATAATTGATATTCCAAAAAGGAACATAAATCTATCTCTAAATATGAAATAAGACATAGACCAGATAATAAGGGGTAGGAGATCGACTCTGGAAGCATAGATTGATCGCTACCTCAAAAATACTCCAAGCACCTTGAGGTTAGCTACCGCACGACATATTCATACCTGCATCAGTCTCAAAAGGGCATAGTAGGGATGAGTATGGTCCACTTATACTCAATAGGTATCATAGGTTAACTGACCAAAGTAGAACATAAAGTATATAAATACATACTATGGGCATATCACCTAGAATCATAAAATATCTCAAATGGTAGACCACACCGTCTCCACTAATAGTTCTAAAATATATACATACACCAAATAAAAGTATGAGAAAGAATCACAAAATAGATATACATCAAATCAAGCACGAAAATACAACACAGAATGTGCCCAATGTATAAAATGCAATAAAGATGATCATAATGATGATGATGAGGTAATATGTTTAAGGTTGTCTCACAACCTCCATATACACTTATAGAGCTCTACTCCCGAGGTAGGACCTAAGGAGGATACACAACCTAAATACAATCCAATATCCAGTACCAATGCTAATCCAATATCCATAACTCCTCTCCGACATATGATCTTCGACAGATTTTTAAAGATATCATATTTTTTATTAGAAAAATCAATATTTCCATAGTGATACTAATGCCTCATGAATGTATATGATATGAGGATGTAATACTCAGAAACAAACCTGAATGAGAATTTCAAAATCCAACCAATATACCAAGCACGTGAGACAAATATTCACTAATAAGCCAATTATCAATGATCCAGTATAATTCATGAACTAGTAGAGAAAGATATGCAATAATATATATTTGATACCATATAAATTCAAACTTAGATAATTTCCACCAAGAAGAAAACAATCAAATATATAAATACCATGCCAACAACATCATATAACACCCCACATGACCAAACATAGGAAATAATGTCTCAAACAATCAATAACAACAACAAAGACACCCCACACAGGAACAAAATAGTAATACACTATTTTTATGTTTGATACCCATACCCTAATATGCTTTTATATCTGTATTAAGTCCCCAACATAGTCTGAAGAATGTTAAGCCATAACCTACCTCGAACGAAGAAAATCCAATGTAATATCCTCCAACCATAAAGCCTTCCTCCCATGAAAAGTCTAGAAATCAACTAAAATACATAAATATAGAACCTACGTGTCAAAAGGAAATCAATGATATCCATATTGCCTACTTCTAAGTCGGGTTCAAAACGGACCATTAAAATGAGTTTTCAAAAAAAAAAGGGTAAAATCAGTATTTTAGTTCATAAATAATTTACCCATAATTAAAGAAAGATATAGAATAAAATGCAAGTGAAAATGGGTTAAAATTATGATTTTAGTTGAAGAGATACTAATTTAGGCCTTCTAGGCTAAAATTTTCAAATTTCACTTTTTAAATCATGATTTAACAAGCTTTAGGTAACAAAAATCGAAGAAAAATAATTGAAATAGGGATTAGGAGCATACCTGTAATGCCCTGAATCTGGTACTCAAAATGCTACGCGATGCTCATAACCCCGAAGGACCACAAATGGACCTATGACTGATATCTGTAACTGAGCATTACATAATATGATGTAAAAATGTGGAATTAAAGGCTGAAAGGCCATAAGGTTCAAATATAATATTTGGAAATGCGGTACTTTATTACCAAAATAACTTAAACAACTGTAACATGCTATAGTCTGAAAGCCTTTAGACTTTCTGAATAAGGAGTTGATGGGACATGTCCCTCACTAACTCCACCTACTGAAATAACTAAGTACTAAAGATATGAAATAATCAAATCATAACATCCTTGAATGATGAAGACTCACTACTGAAACTAAAATGCTACTGATGCTTTGGATCTCACGCTTCTAAACCTATGGTTTAAAAACACCATAGGGCAAATGCATCAGTACAATTGAATGTACTGGTATACAAGTGAGGTAGGCTGAATGCAAAGGGTTCATATGCATGAATAATGCTAACTGACTGTATAACATGATCGTGAGAATACATACATGAGTGTGTAACTGTAACTTGATTCATGAGTAATACTGACTACTGATAATATAAGTTACTGATAACTCATATAACTGATATAACTAATACTAGGTGACTGTGTCTGATAGTCCAGGTTCTGATGGAACTAGCTGAGTTCCGTACTGAGCTGAGTGAATATATCTGACATTCCTACGTTCTGTAGAACTATCTGAGTTCTACTACTGAAACTGGGTGACTGTATCTGACAGTCCTGATTCTACAACTGAAAATGTGGGAGAATATATCTAATCGATATGCCCCTTTTTCTAAATAGATTCGGGGCCCAACCTGTAACCCCAGTTAGAAGGGTGTCAATACCACGCCACTGGTAAGGACAAGCTGTGAGAAATCCCTCATCTAAAAGGTACTCTAAGGAGAATGGTGGGACCCTTATATAACAGGTTAAGATACCCTATCTACCCTTAACTAGTAGGTTTGATGTCTCAACCTACGCTGGCTACGTAGTTCTAGAGCACAAGGATTGCTTCTAAGAATCACACCCTCTACTCACAGGTAAGTTCCCATCCTTGGGCTCACTCATTGCTGAATCTTACTCTCATCTGAATTGACACTAAATATGATTAACTAAACTGAACTGGACTAAGTTCATTGATTTCTATTAACGGATGGAATACTATTGAGATCTGATAATTGACTGAGATTACTGAGATTACTGAGTTTTCCTGAGTGTTGTAATTGACTGAATTCTATTAAGTTCTGAAACTGACTGAGAATACTACTAATCATGGCGTGACTAAGATTTATCATGAAAATGACTTTGGCTCTAGGCACACAGCTAAGTTGTTGGGTACAAGTACCCCCAGGACTCGATAGCATGAAACTGACAAGAAATGACAGTTCTTGAACATATAGCCATGGTCAATAATTCATAGTACTGTCATTGGGGATTTTCATGAAGTATTTGCATACCAAAAGCTTTCACGTGAATAAGAATGCATATAAACATGTCAGAATTCCCTAAGCCTAATCTCATGAGCATTACATCAATATATTACAAGGCATAACAATAGCATGAGAGTCATTTTGAACATAATGGTAACAAGAATTCATCATTTAGGTTCTATTGAGTCATAATGCACAAGTATTATTCTCTTAGGAATTTTATCAAACACCTAGTATGTATAACTTAAGGCTTAGGCATGATATCAAATTAATACCACATGATTTCCTAGTTCAACTCAATTTCATAAATTTCAATCCACATAGTAGCGTAGTTGCATGAACAACACATAAAGATTCCAACTTGGGAATCCTAAAATAATAACTACATGTACATAATCAATCCACAACATAAAAATCATAATTTATAATTTAAAATTGGATTCTTGGGCTTCATGGATGAAAGGAATCCAATAATGAACACTTGACATACCTTGGATGGAAAATTCTTGAAAACTAATGGTAGAATCTCTTTAATTTGAAGCTCCTATGAAAACCCTAGACTTGTTATTGAGAGTATTTGATAGTAACAACAATATTTTGGTGAAATAAGGGCTGAATCTCGTGTTATAGGCTTATATAGGGGTGGAAAATTGATCTTTTTGCCCTTAAAAACACGGACATTTAATGACTGAAAACTGGACATCGACACGATACCCGACGTATCACGCTAAGCCTCAGTAGTTTTACTGGCAGTCCCTGAAACAATGTTAACCAACGCGATAGGCAATGCAGCGCACCAAAATCACATTGGTCCACTATTTTGGGACACCAAACATGATCTAAACGAGGTCCAAAAAATCTGAAACTTGTTCGGGAATACCTATTGACCTCTCTAATTAGGAATTAACAAAAATACGGACCATTAAAGGACATTAAGGTGGTAAAATATGATTTTCACCTTTCGAAGGCCATAAATAAACTAAGTCTGAGAATTTTGCTAGAATTTTCTACGTATGGGACCCCCTAGATAAGCTTAAAGGACTGATTTAAGCTTAGAAATTTTGTGGGGTCTTACTATATCTCCCTCTTAAGAATATTCATCCTTAAATGAGATTGACTGAGATGGGGAAATACAAAATGAAGTATATATAGGACATGATAATAGAAATATGATTTCATGACTAACATGACTGATAAACTGAATATATCATACTGAACATGCATATCTGATACATGCATAACTGATTCATGAATGCATGACTGAGATTTTTGATAAGCTGAGTTTCTCATAATAAGGATGCATATCTGATGCATGAATACGTGATTGATATGATGCATGAACATATGAATGAATATGCAATGTTATTTGATACCAAGTTTATATTAGAATTTTGAGCATGAAACTGCATACCAAGTTGGTAATGAAACTGAACATGATAACTAAGCAAGCTTAAGGAAAACTATTATCTTAGGCTGAGTCTGAGTTAGCATAAAAGAGGTGAGGATACTTGGTTCGCATATCTTCTTCTTCTTCCTAAGTAGCTCTCTCAACAGACTGATTCCGCCAAAGAACTTTGACTAGAGGGACTTCTTTGTTCCTTAGTCTACAAGTATGGTAGTCAAGAACTTTGACTAGAATCTCTTCATAAGAGAGGTTATTCTGAACACCAATGCCCTCTATAAGGACTACAATTGATGGGTCACCTATGCACTTCTTGCGTAAAGATACATGGAACACTGGATGAATTGAGGCTAGATCTGAAGGCAATTCGAGCTTATAAGCTACCTTGCTGAAACAACTGAGAATTTTAAAGGACTGACATATTGGTGACTGAGCTTTCCCTTCTTGCCGAATATCTTCACTCCCTTTATGGGAGAGATCTTTAGGTAAATATTGTCACCAATCTTGAACGCGAGATCTTTTCTGTGTACATCAGTATAAGACTTCTATTGGCTCTGAGCAGCCCAAAGTTTTTTTCTGATCAACTGGACTTTTCTAAGTCATCAAATACTAAGTCAGGCCCTATAATTGAGGCCTCACTAACTTTAAACCAACCGATTAGAGATCTACATCTCCTACCATAGAGAGCTTTGAATAGAGCCATCCGAATTCTAGAATGGTAACTGTTGTTCTACGCAAACTCAATCAAAGGCAAGTGATCATCCTAAATACCTTTGAAATTAATTGCACACGCTCACAGTATATCTTCTCAAGTTTGAATGGTCCTTTCTTCTTGACCATATATTTGGATATAAAAGGCTGTACTGAGATGAACTTGGGTACCAAGACCCGTTTGTAATATTTTCCAGAAGTGAGAGGTGACTGGGTACCTCTATCTGAAATAATGGACAACGGGACACCGTGTAATCTGGGCAACTCTTTGATATAAAGTTTGGCATAATCCTCAGCTGAATAAGATGTATGGACTGGAAGGGAATGAGTTGGTTTGGTCATTCTGTCAACAATAACCCAAACTGAATCATGCCGGCAACGAGTACAAGGAAAACCCATCGCGAAGTCCATGTTCACTTCTTCCCACTTCCAAGTAGGAATACTAAACTCCTGCATGGACCCACTAGGCTTCTGATGCTCTATCTTAACCTGCTGACATGTAGAGAACTTAGCCACAAACTCTGTAATATCTCTCTTCATCCAACTCCACCAATAGATCTCTCACAAATTATAGTACATCTTAGTGGCCCCTGGATGAATAGAGTAGCACGCACCATAGCTTCTATGAAAATTTACTGCCTCAAGTCATCTACACCTGGCACACAAAGATGGCCCTGACAACATAAAACACCATCTCCCCCTTGAGAGAAAACCTCTACTTTCTGGTCTTTGACTGATTCTTTCAACTTGATTAGACTGGGATCTCTATCCTATTTTTCATTCACCTTGGAAACTAGAGATGATTTTGAACTATTCTGAACCCATATACTACCTTCTTCTGAATCGACTAGGTGGACACCTAGTCTGGCAAGCTGATGGACTTTCTAAGATAACTTCTCCTTACTGTCCTCGACATGAGCAACACTACTCATAGATAGTCTACTGAGGGCATCGACCACCATATTAGCTTTGCCTAAATGATAAATGACACTCATGTCGTATTCTTTCAAGAGCTCTAACCACCTTCTCTAATAGAGGTTAAGATCTTTTTGGGAAAAGACATACTGAAGGATCTTATGATCTATGATCACATCTACATGAACACCATATAAGTAATGCCTCTAAATTTTTAAGGCAAAAACTGCGACTGCTAACTCAAGATTATGAGTAGGATAATTCTTCTCATAGTGTTTAAGCTGTCTGGAGGCGTAGGCTATGACCTTACCATGATGCATGAGGACATAGCCCAAACCTATTCTGTATGTATCATAATACACTACGAACCCATCTGTACCATCTTAAAGAGCCAAAATTGAAGCTGAGGTGATTCGAGTCTTCAACTCCTGAAAACTTTTCTCGCAAGGATCTAACCACTGAAACTTGACTCTATTCTGAGTTAATCTGGACATAAGGGATGCAATAAAAGAAAATACCTGAACAAACCATCTGTAATAGCAAGCCAAACCCAAGAAGTTCCTGATATCTGATGGAGATACAAGGCAAGGCCAGTTTCTTACTACTTCGGTCTTTTAAGGATCAACTCTAATGCCATCACTGGAAATAATATGACCAAGGAACACTATTGACCTTACCCAAAATTCACACTTACTGAATTTGGAAAACAATTGATGATTTTTGAGAGTCTACAATACTATTCTGAGATGGTCTATATGATCACGCTCACTGCGGGAGTAAACAAGGATGTCATTTATGAAGACTATGATGATATGTCTAATTACTGCTTGAACACATGATTCATCAAGTCCATGAAAGCTGCTGGGGTATTGGTAAGACCAAAGGACATAACTAAGAATTTGAAGTGACCATACCAAGTACAGAAAGCTATTTTCAAAATGTCATATTCTCTGAGTCTGAGCTGATGATAGCTTAATCTGAGATCTATCTTGGAGAAATAGCTGGCAACCTAAAGTTAGTCAAACAAGTCATCGATTCTAGGAAGTGGATACTTGTTCTTGACCATGACTTTATTGAGTTGATAGTAATCAATGCACATTCTGAGAGAACCGTTGTTCTTTCGTACGAATAAGATTGGTGCACCCCATAGGGACATACTGGGTCTGATGAATCTCGTATTTAGGAGATCCTTTAACTGTTCTTTTAATTCTCTAAGTTCTACTGGTTCTATTTTGTATGGCAGAATAGATATAGGCTGAGTATCTAGAAGAATATCAATACCGAAGTCTATTTCCCTTTCGGGAGAAATTCCTGGAAGATCTTCGAGAAAGACATCTGAATATTCATTCACTACTGGGACTGATTCAAAATTGGAAGTTTCAGAACTAGAGTCCTTAAATCGAACAAGATGATAGACACATCCCTTAGATATCATTTTCCTTGCCCGAAGGTAGGAAACAAGCTGACCTCTAAAAATGGAAGTACTACCTCTCCACTCTAGGACAGGTTTATTCAGAAACTAAAATTGGACAATTCTATTTTTATAGTCGTCTGTGGAATAGTAGTAATAAACCCAATCCATGCCGAGAATGACATCAAAATTAGTCATCTCTAATTTGACTAAGTCTACTGAAGTGACTTTCTGAGATCCCATAACCGGACAGTTCTTGTATACCCGTTGGGCTATGATGGTTTTACCCAATGGGGTGGAGACTGAGAAGGGCTTTACTAGAATTATGGGACTGACTCCAAAATCAACTGCTATATAAGGAGTAACACAACACAAAGAAGCTCTTGGATCTAGCAAGGCATAAACATGCAAATGAAAGATTTGTAACGTACTAGTACGACATTAGGAGAATTTCCCTGATCCTATCGGGACTGAAGATCATAGATTCTGTTTGGGCATTTCCTACTAGTAGCACTGGAAGTGGCACCCTGCTAATTTGGATGATCGAACTGAGTCAAGGAATGGTTACGCTGAACCTGAGGACCTGGATGAGGATAATATCCGACTTTGTGGCCTGGCTTGCCATATCCAAAGCAAACATCACCACTAGCTCTGCAAGTACCCTGATGGTGCTTACCAAATATATGACAAAGAGGATAGGTTCGGGCACAGCTAACACTGCCCTGAGATTTAGAGCCTGGCTCCCTATCTCTGTTGCCATCTCTAAATTTTAGTATTGAAGCACTGGCTGAGGTAGGAGCTGAAATGGATGACTTTGGGTAGAACTGAGAATGACTTCTCTCTTATTCTGCTTCTCTCTTATCTTAATCTTCTACTCTTCTATCTGTGAGCATGGATTATAAGCCTGGCTATGTCCATCTCACTAATCAACATTGTAGATCTGCACTCATTGACCATACTATCATTCACCCCAGAAATAAACTTACTCATCTTACCCCTGTTTCTGCACTACATGAGGAGCGCATCTAGCTAGTTGAGTAAACTTAAGAGAATATTCTTTCACTGTCATGTTGCCCTACCTGAGGTTGATAAATTCTAGTAGATTAGCTTCCCTCAGCTCTAGGGGAAAGAATCTATCAATAAAAATAGTGTCAAAATCCTCCCCACTCTATAGGCCCTGAATCACCAACCTTCTATACTTTTCACTATTTAAACTATGTATGAGCCACATCCTGCAACTGATATACAGTTAGCTCAACACTCTTAACGGCTAACACCCCCATGATATCTATAACCTTTTGAACCTAATCAAGGAATTTCTGAGGGTCCTTATCTGACTTAGACCCAAAAAAGGATGGTGGATTCATTCGGGTGAAGTCTTGAATCCTGGCTGCTATGGTGTCGGCCACTGGTTTGGCCAAAATGATAGCTGGTCATTCATTCTAGGCAGCAACTGAGTTAGAAAGAGTAGTAAATACAGCTCTGAACTTTGCATGAGAAACATGTTCGTCCAAGGGATCTTCTTGGACGGGTTGAGGGGTCGACTGATCTCTATTTCTTCTCTTGAGAGGCATGCTCTGTAGAAGAAAGGGATAAACTAATTAGACTAAGAGTTAAACTTGAGCTCATCCTCACTGGCACAACATGCATACTGAAAGAAGGGAAACTGTTCCTAAATTATCTTATAGCCTCCTGTACATAAATGTGGCATGCAACACACCAATGCACAAGACTCTACTAGATGTGGCTTTCAGACTTCCTAGGACACTATAAAACCTTAGGCTTTGATACCAAGTTTTAATGCCCCAAATCTGGTACCCGAAATGGTACACGGTGTTTATGACCCCGAAGGACCACAAGCAAACCCATGATTGATATCTCTAACTGAGCACTACATAATATGACGTAAAAATGCAGAATTAAAGGCTGAAAGGCCATAAGGTTCAAATATATGATAAAACATAACATCTGGAAATGTGGTACGTTATTACCAAAACAACTAAATAACTGTGAACATGATATAGTCTGAAACCCTCTAGACTGTCTGAATAAGGAGTTGATGGGACATGTCCCTAACTAACTCTAGCTGATGAAATAACTAAGTAATAAATATATGAAATAATCAAATCATAACATCCTCAAATGATAAGGACTCACTGCTGACTCTGATTGTTGAAACTGGAATGCTACTGATGTTCTGGAGCTCGTGTTTATGAACCTATGGTATAAAAACACCATAGCGTAAATGCATTTGTACGATTGAATGTACTGGTATGCAAGTGAGGTAGGATGAATGCAAAGGGTTCATATACATGAACAATGCTAACTGACTATATAACATAATTGTGAGAATACATACATGAGTGCGTAACTATAACTGGATTCGTGAGTAATACTAACTACTGAGTCTGAATACTGATAACATGAGTTACTGATAACTGATATAACCGATATAACTGATATAACTGATATAAATAATACTAGGCTTTTATGTCTGACAGTCTAGGTTCTGATAGAACTAGATGAGTTTCGTAATGAGCTGAGTGATTATATCTGACAGTTCTGGGTTCTGTAGAACTACCTGAGTTCTATTACTGAAATTGGGTGACTGTATTTAACTATCCTAATTTTGTAACGAAAATTGTAGGAGAATTCATTTAACCGTCATGCCCCTTTTTCTAAATAGATTTGGGGTCTAACCTGTAACCTCAGTGGGAAGGGTGTCAATACCGCGCCACTGGTAAGGATAAGCTATGAGAAACCCCTCGTCTAACAGGTACTCTAATGATAATAGTGGGACCCTCATATAATAGGTTAAGCCACCTCATCTACCCTCAACTAGCAGGTTTGATGTCTCAACCTATACTGGCTACGTAGTTCTGGAGCACAAGGATTGCTTCTAAGAATCACACCCTCTACTTACAGCTGAGTTCCCATCCTTGGGCTCACTCGGTGCTGAATCCTACTCCCATCTGAATAGACACTGAACATGATTAACTGAACTAAATTGGACTGATTTTATTGATTTCTATTAACTGATAGAATACTATTGAGATCTGATAACCGACTGAGATTACTGTGATTACTGAGTTTTCCTAAGTTATGTAACTGAATGAATTCTACTGAGTTCTGAAACTGACTGAGAATACTACTAATCATGGCGTGACTAAGATTTGTCATAAAAATGACGTTGGCTCTAGGCACATAGCTAAGTTGTCGGGTATAAGTACCCTCAGGACTCGATAGCGTGAAACTGATAAGACATGACACTTCTTGAACACATAACCATGGTCAATAATTCATAGTACTATCATTGGGGATTTTCATGAAGTATTTGCATGCCACAAGATTTGACATGAATAAGAATGCATATAAACATGTCATAATTCCCTAAGCCTAATCTCACGAGTATTACATCAATATATTACAAGGAATAACAATAGCATGGTGGTCATTTTGAACATAATGGTAACATGAATTCATCATTTAGGTTCTATTGAGTCATAATGCACAAGTATTATTCTCTTAGGCATTTTATCAAACACCTGGTATGCATAACTTAAGTCTTAGGCATGATATCAAATTAATACCCCATGATTCCCTAATTCAACTCAATTTCATAAATTTCAACCCACATACTAGCGTAGTTTCATGAACAACACATAAAGATTCCAACTTGGGAATCCTATAACAATAACTACATGAACATAATTAATCCACAGTATAAACATCACAATTCATAATTTAAAATTAGATTCTTGGGCTTCATGGATAAAATGAATCCAAGAATGAACACTTGACATACCTTGGATGGAAAATTCTTGAAAACTAACGGTAGAATCTCTTGAATTTGAAGCTCCTATGAAAATCCTAGACTTGTTCTTGAGAGTATTTGAGAGTAATAATAATATTTTAGTAAAATAAGGGCTGAATATCGTGTTATAGGCTTATATAAGGGTAGAAAATTGACCCCTTTACCCTTAAAAATACGGACATTTAATGACTGAAAACTGGATATCGATGCGATTGGCGATGAGATAATGCATCGATGCGATACCCGATGCATTGTGCCAAACCTCATTAGTTTTACTGGCAGTCCCTGCAACAATGTTAACCAACACGATAGGCGATGCGGTACGCCAAGATCGCGTTGGTCCACTATTTGGGACACCAAACATTGTCTAAACGAGGTTTGAAAAATCCAAAACTTATCTGAGAACACCTTTTGACCTCTCTGATCATGAATTAACAAAAATACGGACCATTAAAGGACATTAAGGTGGCAAAATGAGATTGCCAATTTTTGAAGGCCAAAAATAAACTAAGTCTGGGAACTTAGCTAGAATTTTGTAAGTATGGGGACCCCCTAGACAAGCTTAAAGGACTGATTTAAGCTTAGAAATTTTGCGGGGTCTTACATTACCCAAGCTTGAAAATGGAAGAAATTATCCAAAAACTCTAAAACTCAAAGCTTCAAGTATAAAAAATGATCGCGAAATTGAGAAAAATAATATATATAGTACTAGCATTGACCACTAAAGCGGTCAACTATCGCTTTAGCGGTACCCGCTTGGTGTGCTAGTTCACTAAAGGTAAAAGGGACACTTTAGTGGCCTCTTCTAAAGAGTACAGGGCAACGCTAAAACTCCATTGCCCAACTGGAGTTGTGCCTTAGCACCTACCATTAAATCAGCCAAAATAGTGCTTTGGCGGCTGCATCAACTGAATTTGAATTTTTTTTAATTCTCCGACTCATCGAGATTCATACTGAATCTCGTAAACACAAATGAACTATGATATCCTACTAAATTTGATACTCCGGACTCACTAGCGATATCCGATTTTTGAAAAAATATCATTTTTCCAAAATTGACCCTCGAAACCTAATTTCATAACTTTCCAAACCAAGGATTGAAATGAGGTAACAAAGCTGTAAAATCACACCAACTATGTTAACAACCTAAAATCAATATTTTGAATCTATTGGCATAGCCTGCTTTGCCATCCAACGCACAGAACAATAGATATTGCCGAAGTCAACTATATAGCCTTTTTAACTTCCAAAAATGGCAAACTCGCACTAATCATATTAAAATACATTGAAAATCATGTCAACCATATCCACACTCTAGAACATCGCAAAGCTACAATAGGAAAGGGTGAAAATGATCAAATCACATAGAAATAAATAATTCACAAAAAATGAATCTTTACAATATAAAAATATATCAATATGGTATACGAAGTGTATCAATGTAGTGTAAGGAGTATATCCATGCGGTATATGGACTGTATGTCCATAAATTTTTCTGTATAAAAAATAATAGTGTGGTGTTTAAACAATATATGCATAGCTTTTTGTGTATAAAAATGTGTTATTGTGGTATAGGGAGTGTATAATAATATATGAACTTTATAGTCGTAAGTTCCCACCTATACAAACTGTATCAACGTGGTATAAAAAGAATATCAATGTGTTTATGGATTGTATTTGCATAGGTCTCCCTATATAAATAATATCAATATGGTGTACGGAGTGTATCAATATGACATATAAATTGTACGTGCATAAGTTTTTCTATATAAATCACAACAACATTGTATATCATGTTATATGAAAAGTATATGTATAGCTTTTTCTGTATATAATACATCAATGTGGGTATGACACTTATAAGATTATGGCATGGAACTGTATAAACATTGTATAAGGGCAGTATGTGAATAAGTTCCTTGTAAGTATGTTTCTAGAAACATACCTAAACATACCTAATGAGAGCCTCACCTTCGATAAAAGTGAATAAGTTTCTTGTAGGTATATTTCTAGAAACACACCTAATGAGAGTTTCACCCTCAGCAAAAAGAAAGTGTAATCAAAATATGACAAAAAATGAGACTTCTCTTTTCTCTAATAATGAAATGCTGTTTGTGTTAACTTATTAGCATCAAGACTAATCTACCTAGTTCTTGTTGCTTCAAACAAGCACATGTATCGAGTCATCAAAATTTAGAAATATAGAAATAATTCAATTAAGTATCTTTTGATCTCTTTAATAACGAGGTGAGGCCACCTCCTAACGTGGCCAAGTTTATCTAGCTTTTAATAAATCAAAATATTTTATTATAATATTGACATCTAAATATGAATTTACTTTGGATTGCTCATTTATTTTTTTCTAAGTGAGTTTATAAACAGTTTATACGTAAAGAGCATAGGTAAAATGACCTGCCATGCTGCATTCAGAGTGATATTTCACTAGTTGACCTTGAGAACTAGCATTAAGCTGATTCCTTATTGATGAGGCTGACAATACTTATTCCATAACTATTTTTTCTTTATTTCATGTCAACTGCTTTATTGTTCCTTTCAGTATTATTTGTAATTTTTAAAGTCAATATAAGTTTAAAAAATTAATTTATCTTGTTGTTCAAATATATTTAGTCTAAAATGAATCTGTTTGTTTGAGCCAACTACTTTGAGAAACTCTATACATGTGAATGTTTTTTCTTTCTCTCTTTGAATTATGAAAGCGTTTAGCATATATCTTATGCATTCATCCAAATCAAGTAATTTTAGCTCAGTCACGTATATGTGCTAAAAATTACTCTTAATAAACTACATCAATAATGTATAGCAATTCTAACATTATAGTATAGAAACCATACATGCATAAATTTTTCTGTATTTACTGCATTATTGTTATATATGGAATGTGTGAATATGATATGAGAACTACATATGCATAGGGTTCCCTCCACCCCTCTTTTAAGACTGTATAAATATAATATAAAGACTGTATTAATATTGTATAAAACCTGCATATGCATACATTTTCTATAGAGAAAATACATCGATATGGTATGAGAATTGTATAATCTCTTTTATATAAATATATCTTTATAGGTACTATCTTAAATGTGTAGATAAAAGACGTCAATGGACTTTTAGATCTGTAAGTCAGAAACAATCACAAGTCTTCATGGTGATTGAATTTATTGATATTCACACATGTCTAATTATGAAGAAAATTCTTGTACAACAACATGATACTTTATTAATTATTATTAAAATGGTGAAGAACAGATATCTAAGTTTGAATTTATCATACACCCTACGGAGATCAATAAAATGAGAACTTTTCATGAAATTTGGATGAACGATAAAAAATCATATAGATCAAAAGAAAAGGTACTTGAACTGGTGAGAGGATAACTGTGTGAAATTTTGATTTATTGCCAGCTTACTGGTGTATGATAAATATAATAACTTTAGGTTCATTCACAATGTTACACAAAATAGAGGAAAATAACTTCTTATATGCTTTTGTCTCACTAAATAAATCAATTAGGGTATGAAAATACTGTATACCAACTATAGTTGTTGATGATATTTTTCTTAAATCAATCTATCAGAGGATCATGTTGTGTTTTAGAATGCATGAATTTTTGTATGCAACAGTGCAATTTTTAGACATGTTGTGATCAAGCTTAAGTATGTATAGTGTAACATAATTTTTTGCCCCAAACTTGCTTATCACTTGTACTGAGGATTGGTATTATTTTTCAAACTAATATGATATGTTGACGCATTTTAATTTTCTTAATTAGGAAAAATTCTCCCATTAGCATATGCTGTTGTTGATTCTGAAAATGATGCTTCGTGGGAATAATTTTTTCATAATTTTAAATAACCTAAGGTGAAAGAAAAAATATATGCATAATCTTAATTGGAAAAATATGTGCATAGTCTTAATTGGCGTGATAGCATATTAAAGAATGCTGCAATTCTATGTCCACATATACCTTACTGTATATGCATCTACCATCGGTAAAGCAACATCAATGGCAAGTTCAAGAAGAATCAAAAGCATCTAAAGAGTATTTTTTTCGCAATATTCAAAACATATACATAAAAAGATTTTGATCGAGTGGTGAAAAATATAAATAACGGTGATAGGATAAAACATTACCTTTATGATATTGGCTATGTAAAATAATCCATAACTCATTTCAATGTCATCAGGTCCATGATGATGACCTCGAGCATAACAGAGTCGCTAAAATCAATAAATAGAGAGGCAAGAGACCTGTCAATAAAGAAATTACTAGAATTCATGATGAATCTAATCATGAGATGAAATAATGAAAGTAGAATGATTGTAGAAATAACTTTTACTGAGCTAGAAAATAAATGAAACATCATAATGAGAAAAAAATCTCATTTAATTTTATCAAATAACATGAATATAAAAAGTTGACATTGCATACAAGTCACTAATATTTCAAAAGTTTGATTTGTCATTTCTATTTTGTACTCTGAAAATCTCTTACTTTATCACTATTTGATGTTTTTTCTACATTTTAGATGATAACTTTTACTAACTATGTATATTCAGTAATGATAAAGCTCAAAAGCAAAATATTGTGTGCATGCATGAAGAGATGTAGCTGTCAAAAATTTTAGATTAATGAATCCCATATCCCCATGCCATGGTGATATTAAGTTATACCCTTACAAAATTAGTGTGTTCCTTATTACATCAAAAAAAAACTTTCTGAAACTCTATTACTTTTAATTATTTCACTGTCCAATGAAAGTTCATGGGACATTTCAAGAGAAGTATCAGATATTATAATCTTTCCTTCAATCTGAAAATTTAGATCACGTAGATTAAAGAATAACAATCGTAGCAAGTGCAATATGGACTATCTTTCTACAAATCGAGCTTCATGTGAATGGTGTGGAAAGATAGAACACAATCCAAGAACTTATGAAAATGCTCGAACAAGAATCTAATAAGATGATCTTGTGTTTTCTCTTCTATATTTTCAAATGGACCAGTTTGTTTTATAACGTAAAACATATTACAGGAGTTGATTTTACATTTTATGTTAAGTTGAAATGTGGAGAGTTTGCTACTTTTATATAAAATTTAATAGATACTAACAAGATTACTTTTTTGCTTCTCAACTTCATTCAAAGGAAATATTTCAATATTATATGATAATATAGATATCTTTTTGGTGAATTTATTTTATAATGTGATATGTATATAATATCAATACATGGTTTTCATTACATCAATACTACGAGACTAATTTTTATAATGTAAAATACTTGTTAAATGACATCATATGCAGATGATATATCAGTATACAAAAAAAAATATTTTTCAATCGCTGTTCAACTTAGCATGAATGTAATAGTACAGTTATGTTATAATTCTTTTAGTTGTATTTACTTCATGGTATAAGCTGAATCAGTCTAGTATATATATATATATATATATATATATATATATATATATATATTTGTACATGTTTTTTATATTTATAAGATAGACTTATTTGTACTTGTATAGAATTTTCTTCATCATTAAAATGACACCATATGAAAGTGAAATATATCTATTTTCAAAAATAAAGAATCGCGTATTGCTTGTCATTTACACATACCTCTTTGTGTATGCTTTTTGTATAGATATTATGCCAATTAATCATAATTTATAAGGAGAAAAAATTATACAGTTAACATATATATTATAATTAATTTTACATAAATAAGTAATAAATTCGACGCAAATAAGCAACAAATTCAACACCCGCTTGTACAGAAAGAGGTCAATATCAATATTTTATATGAAACATAAGTTTTCAAATTGATATAATCGTCAATATGAATCAATAAAGATACTTCAAAAAAACATAATAAAAAGAAAATACTATGCAAGTGTATTCCATCAAAAATACTAGTTAATCATTTCTAATCATGTATCAAAAATTTTACATAATGCCACCTACTACACTAGTAAATTATTCTAAACTAATACTGTTTTGAATAATTTTATTTAGTCTACTAGAAGACTCATCATCATTAATTTTACCCTGTCTTTATTTTATCTTTTCATATTACCGTGTAAAGTACCAGAGTAATATATCATATCGACTATGTATGCTATCAATATGATCTATACTCACAGGAATTTGAAGGCATTCAATCATGTGCTATGCAAAAACAGCTACGAAAACATCACAATTCCTATAACATTTTAAAATGAGAATAATAAAAAGAAAGAAAAAAATAAAATAAGCAATAAAGTTGACTTTCAGTAATAATTTATGATTTTGTTTGAGTTGTTAATCCATCAACCATAAGTGTCTCAAATCAATCAGCAACTGAAATTCCATCACTTCTTTTATTCCAAAATCAATAGAAGAAAGATCTAGGGTATTAACTCTAAATATGTTGAAATAATTTTCTCAACAACACGGATATGTTGAATCATAGACATAAATGCATTGATTTTTAAAAGACAACCGCATCAAAATTCAGTGAAAATTTTTAGAAAGATTTATCAAAAAAGGAGCATTGTCAACAATACATTATGACACCTTGCACCTTATAATAAACTCAAGCATATATGCAACAATTTCATTTTCTTCTACTAAGTGCAACATTTTTCTTTTACTAAAAGATTTTGTATACAAATTTCGTGTCAAGTAGTTAAATCAACAATCAGTAGTTGTTAGTGTAACTGCACCATCCACAAGAATTTACTTTGATTTCTTTTGTAAATAGTAAAATATTACATCAATATGATGAAAAATTAAAAATAAAAAAATATTTTTAAAAACAACAGTTGTGAAATAAACTATCAAAATAAAAAAAATATTACTGTACTACTAAAGTAGCAAAGCATGGTGGATAGCAGATGTCACGATCCAAACTACTGGACCGTGAGGACGCCTATGCTATTCTAAGCATCTAGAAAAACCCTTATTACCCAACTAAAAATATGCGAAAGACTTCTATTTTTAAGGAAATACTGGATTAAATATATAAAGTAAATAAATTTTTTCAAAAAAACTTCTACAAAGTATCCTTCAATGTCCCAAGACTTAGTCAGACATGGACAAGAGCTATCTACTACAATATAGACTGACAATAAAATAAATAATACGAAGACTCTAATATCTATCAGGATGAAAGTGCAGAAGTTAGTGCTGAATATTGTCATCCATCTAGTAATTGCAAACTAACCTGCATCTAGTTTAAACC
Source organism: Capsicum annuum (assembly GCF_002878395.1). NCBI lineage: Eukaryota > Viridiplantae > Streptophyta > Magnoliopsida > Solanales > Solanaceae > Capsicum > Capsicum annuum. The sequence goes on along the minus strand of NC_061115.1, from coordinate 125,452,983 downwards.
CCAAGAAGAAATGTAGAAGAGTTGGATCAGTACAACCACATGTACTGGTAGGCATCATCAGCCGACTGTATTAGTCAGTATAATCATAAAATAAAATTAAGGAAAATAGATCATGACATCTTAAATGGAATACAATTCAACTAAGGTCGTAATAAAATTATTAATTTACCTATATAACTTACATCATCCAACTACTCTTCCAACTCCATCAATATTATATTCACTACTAACATACTCTATCCTCATTAATTCACACCATCAACGACAATTCAATGCTAATACATCACTATTCCTCTTTATTTACCTTATCTTTTTCATTATTCATATTCACAGGAACAAACCTGTAATCATGGAAAACCCACAATTCAATGCTAATACATCACTATTCCTCATGATCACTCGCATGATCTGAATACTAAAAGAAGGAAAACTTCTCCTAAGAACATCCTGTAGCCTCTTGTATATAAATATGGCACGCAACACGCCCATGCACAAGATTCTACTAGATGCGGCTTTTCAGACTCCCTAGGACACTCCTGAACCTTAGGCTCTGATACCAAGTTTGAAATACCCTGAGATCCCATCTCAAGACGTCACACGATGCTTATGACCCCGAAGGACCACAAGCTAACCCTTTACTGATATCTATATCTGTTCACTGCATAATATCTGAAATAAATGCAAAAACTAGCCATAGGTTCAACACATCTATGAATACTCAAAACTGAAAACTGAATACTAATACATCCATTTGAAAAGCCTCTAAACTATCTGAACTGTGGAGTTCATGGGACATGTCCCCAACTAACTCCGTCAACTGAAAGTAAATAAAATCTGATGCAATAATAGTAAATTGAGATTAGTCCTCAAAAGAAGAGGACTCACGGCTATGGCTACTGCTGCTGGATGGGATTGAACTGTTGAGAAAACTCTAGATCCTGTGCCTCTGAACCTATGGTGTCAAATAGAACACCATAGCGCAAATACGTCAGTACAGAAATATATCGAGTATGTAGATGAGGTAGGTTAAATGCAAGGGCTCATGCATACATAATATCTAAACTGAATAATCATGAAAATGCCGCACGAGAACACATACACATATATGAATGCATAGACCATAATCACAATCATCACAACTCTAGAAACTGAAACTCGAATACTGCCTTACTGCAGACTGAACTCACTATTGACACTGAGATACTGAGATACTGACTCATCTGATATGATGACTAAGAAACTGGATGTTCTTACATGATGACTGAATTCTGAGCTTACTGCTCTCGACTGACAAGATTAAAGATCAACCTCTCTAATGGATGATTTAGGAAGCTATTATCAATGGTAAGGAAATGATCATATCTAAATCTGACAACAAGAATACTCAATAAAATTTGAGACTATGATCAAACCTGTCTGGCGGCATATCTCTAAATATGATATCAAATAACTGTATATGAGACCAAGCTTATCTGATGGATGGTCTATGAATCAATGGAACTATCTGGGTTCCTCATAGAGATAGTAGATTGTATCTGACAGTCCTAATTTCTAAAGATTGATACTGAGACTAAGACTGAATCTGAAACTAAAACTAAAATTATGGGAAGTAGTTACTTAACCGACATGCCCCAACCTACCACAGGTGGGGTCCAACCTATAATCCCAATTGGAAGAGTGTCAATATCGTGCCACAGGTAAAGACCTCTCTCTGGTCAATCCTCTCTAGCGGATGACCCTCAACAGGAAGTCAACCTAAGGTAATATCATAGTCAAATACTCTCTCTCTGGAGGTGACAGCCTTTACTGATGAAGACTCCTACATCCTACACTGGCTACGCAGTTCGGGAGGTCAGATATTGCTACTAATGACTCCAGCCTCTCTCTCGCTGAATGGGAGGAGCCGTCGCTTGGTGCTAGTTCTACTCCCAACTGAAAAACTCTAAACTGAATTCTCAATTAAACTAAATCTGATACTGATAACTGATCATATTTCTTAAAAGATTTTACTGAGTTACGCTGAGATCACTTAGTTCTATATTTGATGGAAATGGTACTGAATTATGGTGTCTAACTGACGATATAGAGCTTGAATAGATTATTCGAATTGCTTCTGAGATCAGCATTAAACACTTGAATACTATTGGATTGAGCTAATTATAGGACTGAGGCTAGATTACTAGCAATACAGAGATTATCGGGTATAAATACCCCCAGGACTCAATAACATAAAATAAAGCATAATTATTCCTCCATCATCACAACCATTCATTCATCATCATCACAATCATTCATTCATCATCATATTCATTCATTCATCATCATTATCATTAAAGCATCTCTTCAAGTATTTAGGAAACATAAAATACCTTCATCTTTACAATCTTTAAGGCATCGCATCAAGCATTTAGGAAACATCAACATATACTAGCGTAGGGAAACATGCTACTAGATTATACTTCCTTCAACAAGGTCTTACCTCAAGTACTTCAAACCTAAATCAGTCTTGACATGTATTTGGACATCACATGATTTAGGGAAAACTTCATACTATCATGTCTCAACTTACTTGCTAACCACTTGGCATGTATTAAAAGCTTAGCATATATCAGAGAGCACATAATTGAGGAATTTACAACCATCATATCTCGACTTGTTCGCTAAGGTATTTAAACAACACTAAGCAATTACGGGTTTACACCTACTTGGGGATTTCATTCTATCATGGCATATTTCACTAACTAAGACATTTTATCAAACACTAGGCATGCATGGACTAGCTCATAATTTGGGGTTTCCTATTCAACATCCTATAATGGCCCTTATGCTTTACCTAAGCTTTTTATCAAACCTAAGGGGGACATGCTTCGATTATTCCACTATTTCTACATCCAAAGGACATGAACACATCACATAGAAAACAACTTCAAGAGGGTTTATCACAAACATCACATGAATTCCACATACTAGGGTCAAAGCTCATGAATCTTGTAAGCAAACATAAATCAAAACTCAACAACACATATAACATTAATTTCAACTCACATGAATCATTAACAACTTATAAACATAAAATCTTTGAGTTTTAGAAAAGTTTACTTGAGCTTTTTGGATGAAAGAGACCCAAGAACAACATCTACATACCTTGGGAAAACTCTTTTCTTGAAAGTTCTTGGAGAGATTCTTAATTTCTCTAGATCTTTCTTGATTTTTGATTGAAGGAGAAGAGAGGGATTTGATTTTTTTAGAAGCCCTAGCTTTGAAGTGGAAGGAGAGAAATGAGGCTGAGATCCCTTAATCGGGTATTTATAGAGGCTGAGAAAAAGACCAAAAAGCCCATGGAGTTAAACTGGAAAAAATCCCTGATTTTACATGCTGGCGCGACGCACCATAATCGCTCCAGTTCACTGTAAATTGGACAATTAGGAAACTGCATGATGGCACGACACGGTGGAAATTACATTGCCATCTTTGTTGCAAACTGGAACTATACCGCGATGCGGTGAATTGCAGAGTTTCACTGAAATTTGACAATTGCCATTTTGGCAGGCTCCGCGATGTGCTAAGGTGCTAGGTGGCACACTGTCTCACTAAAATGGATCTAACTCTTCACCCGAGTGTCCGATTTGGGCAAATTTTGTATCGATGGAAAGCTTATTCAATGCTCTACATGATAAGAAGTTGATATTAGAGAAATTCCACACGATTCAAAGTATTTCATACTTGGGAAGATATTTTTGAAACTTTTAGACTCGGATTTCCGCTTTACTGAATACGCTCTAAGGCTCAGACTGGAAGAGGACTTTGCGGGGTATTACAGCTAACTAACCATTCTAGTAAGCTACGATTCTAACACGTATAAATGAAGTAAGTCAACCAACATATAAGTAAGTACAAAGTTCCACTTTTTCAAATACATATCACAAAATCAATCTCAAGTATACAATCAAGTAGGGAAAACAAGTCAACTAACATCTAAATAAGACACACCAGAGAACTCAAGAAGTCTCATTAACAATCTTTAATGTCGGCCACATTGCTACTAACAATCTTTTCATAAGTAACAATTACGTCCTTCTAAATCTCATAATTAGAACACCATTAGCATGTTATCAACTTATTAAACCACACGATCTTTCAAAATCAAAACTAATTTGTACACACATACTAATGGACTTATTTTTGCCCAGCTAGTCATGACCTGCAGGGGACAATCTAAGTGCATGTACCGTATCGGCGTGGTACCCGATCCTCTACAAATAAATATTATCAATATTCATATTCGTACCGGCGTGGTATCCGATCCTCCATAATTAAGTAATATCAATATTCATATCCGTAACGGTGTAGTATTCGATCCTTCATAAATAAATATTATCAATATTCATATCTATACTAGCATGGTGCCCGATCCTCCATAAATAAATATTATTAATATTTATATTCATACCGGTGTGGTACCCAATCCGTCATAAATAAAGAATATCAATATTCATATCCGTACTGGTGATGTACCCGATCCTCCATAAATAAATATTATCAATATTCATATTCGTACCGGCGTGGTACCCAATTTTTCATAAATAAATATTATCAATATTCATATCCATACCGGTATGGTACCCGATCCTCCATAAATTAATATTATCAGTATTCATATTCGTACCAGTGCGGTAGCAGATCCCCCCTAACCATATTATATACATTTTATTAAATTCACAGTATCTTTCAGGATGCAACACGACGTACTAAATTTACAAATGCACTTAGAATCATGATAAAATTCGATCAAGTACATTCATTTATCAATATTTTGACCCTCTTACGGATATTATTTCAATAATTCATCATGATCATCAACAATACATTCATGGTATTAATGCAAGGAGTTATCATTATCAAACAAGTCTCTCATAGGTACAATTTAATAAATCATCATTATCACTAATTTAACCTCTCATGGGCATCCAATAGACAAAGTGCTTTCATCAATACCAAAATAATAATATCATAAAATAAATCACAATTTAACAATACCAAAATAATAATATCATAAAATAAATCAGAATTTAACACTTAAGCATGTAAGTCACTATTGGAGCATTACTTGCTCATTAATTATTAAAATGTCACTACCTCTTTCCATATAATACAATCATTACACTAATTCAAGTCATCTATCCTTTAAATATTACTATGATCATCAATTCTTGATCCTATCATGATTGTCCTCATCATATTATTGTCCAATACATGCAACTTAATATCATTATAACTTAACTAGGTTCATCACGAGAACAACTACCAACTATCATGTCCACATACTTTATTTACAACAATCTTCTTAAGGGCATATAACACATAATATCGCAAGTATTACATAATTAATCAATAATATAGTAACACCCTAACAATGGGTCCCGAGATGTCACATGGTGCTCATAACTATGAGTAGCCCCAAGATAACCCTTTGAGCCTTCTTCTAATTCTGGAACTTATAATAAAGATCACTTAGGCATATGAAATACTGAAAAACTGAATTTACTGTCTTAACTGAGTTGAGTTTAACTAAACATAATGTCTGAAAGTATTTAACTAAATAGTCTAGACAACTAATACTTGAAATCTGAAATATAACTAGTAGTTAACAAGCCTCTACTACCAACAACTAGAGAACCACCGGGACAGATCCCTAGCTGACTCGATCTAAACTGAAAGCAACTAATCAAATACTGCATAAAGTTGAAAATTTGCAAAATTAGGTCCTCAAACTATGAGGACTCACCAACTGTTGGGACGTAGATAGAGATGTTTACGGTCAATCGCTTTGCTGGAACTGAGCACCTGAACCTACATTATTAAACAATGTAGTACATAGACGTATATATGGATCAGAACTTTTGGAATGTACTGAGCATATGAGGGTGAATGCATAAATAAAATAATAATGTGATAATTCAAATAAACTTTCAAAAATGCATGCTAAATATGAGTGACTCACCTTCGCTTGAATGATCAAAACTGACAAATCATAGATCATGAGTGATAAAGCATAAAAGAAATTCTTGTGAGCCATCACATTTAGTTCTAATAAAACTGTACTTTGATTCTTCTCTTTAAATCATGAAGGCTAAGTGAAAAAGGTCTCACCTTTATCAATCTTAAAACTTAAAACTAAAATTTGATAACTGAAGTCTTTGGTAAGACAATATCTGAGTAAATTTGTGAGCCTTTACACTTAGTTTTCTCAAAACTGTTCTGACATTTTGTTTTAGAATTTAGGGACTTTGAGAGGTTCTTCCAACCGACATACACCATGTGAGCTATCATGATGTCTAACTTCATATTCCCCTAAGGGGAAAACCTAATGTTGGGAAGAGGTGTCATACTCTTGCCAAGGAGTATAACATTATATTAAGTGATCACTGACTTAACCCACAATGGGCACTTAATATAAATCCTATGGTGACACGTAGTTCTGGGGCATGAGACCTTGGAATCATACCCAACTCGGTGCGAAATACTACTCCCATACTTTCGATCGGACTTTAGGAAATCCATCCTAAAATAACACACGATTTATAAGGAAAACCAATTATGCTTCTTTCTTTTAATCATAAACTTTGTGAACAATGTGGATTCCTTATATTAGCTTAGGATCTAAAGATCAATTCTTTCTTAAATCTTAGTAAAAAATCATCAAAGAGGCTTAAAATCATGATCTTCTTAAAATATCAATACTCAATATTAGGGATTAAAACCCATGCTTTAAACTCATGAAAATTCATAGCAAAACATCATGCTTAATATACTTCTTAAAATACTTCAACAATATGAGGATAATGAAATCAAAATCACAATAACATGCTTAAAATCAATTGGAAATCTATAATCAATGTCTCAAATCATACTCATGGTGTTCAAATCATAAAAGAGAATTTTTTAAATCAATACAAATATGGACTTTCATATTTCAATCACTTTATAAATCCAAAACTCAAAATGAGATACTTTGGGTATGAACCCTAATTGCAATTCATGTAAATTCATCTTGAAAAACTATTTTTTTGCACAAGATGAAAGGAGTATCCTTATTCATAACCTCACATACTTTGTTGGATTAATTGAATATAAGATCTTGAACTTTTGAATCTCTAATGGTGTTCTTGAAACTTTTTCTTGAAGTTCTTGAACTCGGAAGCTTGGATTATTGACTTTCTTGGAGAAGGAGTAATTATATTGTTTTTGATTTCTTAGAGCTAGGTTTATGTTCTTAGAGAGAAAAAAGATAAATAATGAAGTATCTATGCTATTTGGGGCTCAAATTATGTGTTTTGGGGGGATTTGGGTGAGTGTAAATGACTCAAATACCCCTATGGACCCATCATTTAAAAATAAAAAACTGGTCAATGGTGAGATAAGTGGCGTCGTGTCGCTTACTATGACGCGATAGGCGACTCATTGCATTTCCCTCCTCAACACGACCATCGATGCGGCACATCCATATCATGCTAACATTCTATTTTGGCCATCCAAACATGCCCCAAACCTTCTCTAAAGATTCTGAAACTCACCCGAGAGGTACTATGGTCTAGCCCGATCATGAAACAACTTAAAAATTTACATTCCAAGGTCGGGAAGGTAAACAATAAAGTCATCAAATTTTTGACCAAAAATGAGACTAAGTCTCCAACACTTAGCTAAAATTTCAGGTCCTATGTCTCTAATGTGCCAATTCTGAGCTGAATTGAACTGGGGAGAATACGGGGTATTATAATATCTCTCCCTTAGGAACTTTCATCCTCGAATATGGCTAGTTAAGATAAAAATTATAAGGATCTAAAGCTATATACTGACGGGCATAACTAAAAACATAACAACATGATTGAATCTAAATCATGATAAATGGTTGAACTAATTTGTGAATGCATGCAATTACATGAAAATAATCACATGGATGGAACTAAAACTGGAAAAGAACTGAGCTAAAGAAGAATGTTACCTTAGGATGAGTCTAAGTTTGCATAGAAAAGGTGAGGGTACTTGGTTCGCATGTATGCTTTAGCTTCCTAAGTGGCACCCTCAACGGACTGATTTCGCCAAACAACTTTGACCAAGGGAACTTCTTTGTTACTTAGTCTTCGGATCTGGTGATCAAGAATCTCTATTGGAAGTTCTTTGTATGAAAGGCTATTCTTAATATCTGTGCTTTCTAAAGGGACTGCAACAGCTGAATCATCTATACACTTCATTAATAAGGATACATGGAACGCTGGGTGAACTGATGAAAAGTATGCAAGCAGCTCAAGCTCATATGCTACCTTCCCAACACAACTCAATATCCTGTAGTGACCCACATATCGAGGACTAAGCTTCCCCCTTTTGCCGAATCTCTTCACCCCCTTTATGGGTGAAACCTTCAAATGAACCAAGTCATCAACTTCAAACTTAATATCTCTCCTCCTTACGTCTATATAAGATTTTGATAACTCTGAGCTGCTTTCAATCTCTCTCGAATCAAATGGACTTTCCCCATGGCTTAAGACACTACCTAAGGACCTATCAACACAGCCTCACCTACTTCGAACCAATCGATAGATGATGTACATCTCCTCTCATAAAGAGCTTCAAATGGGGCCATCTGAATACTAAATTGTAACTGTTATTGTAGGCGAATTCGATCAATGACAAGTGGTCATCCTAACTGCCTTTGAAGTCAAGAACACATGCCCTCAACATATCCTCTAGGTTCTGAATGGTCTCTCTGCCTAACCATCTGTCTGAGGGTAAAAAACTGAGCTAAGATTAATTTGGGTACCAAGACCCTTCTCAAAGGCTTTCCAAAAGTAAGAGGTAAACTGGGTACCTTTATCTGAAATAATGGACAAAGAAACTTGTGTAATCTGAATAACTCACTAATATACAGTCTAGCACAGTCTTTAGCTGTGTAAGACCTGTAGACTGGCAAGAAATGGGCTAATTTAGTCAATCTGTCTACAGTAACCCAAATCGAATCATTCTATCGGCGCAAATGGGGTAATCCTGTCACAAAGTCTATGTTCACCTCTTCCCACTTCCAAGTGGGAATACCAAACTCCTACAAGGTGCCACCAGGTTTTTAGTGCTCCACCTTAACCTGTTGACAAGAAGCACACTTGGCCATAAATTTTGCAATATCTTTCTTCATACCCTTCCACCAATAGACTTCGTGCAAGTCACGGTACATCTTAGTGACCCCTGGGTGAATGGAGTAACGTGCACCATGCGCTTTTTCCATAAGTTTGCTGCCTCAAATCATCAACGAATGACACACATTTTTACTCTGGTATCTCAACACACCATCTCCCTCTTGGGAGAAAACCTCTACCTTTTGGTCTTTAACTGACCTCTTCAGCTTAACCAAACTAGAGACCTTATCTTTCTTCTATTTTACTTTAGAAACTAGAGAAGATTCTGAACTACTCTGAACCCAAACACTCCCCTCAGTTGAGTCAACCAACTTCACACCCAATCTAGCTAAATGGTGAACTTCTTAAACTAATTCTTTCTTATCACTCTCCACATGCACAACACTGCCCATAGACAGTCTACTAAGGGCGTCTACCATAACATTGGCCTTGCTCGGATGGTATAAAACACTCATGTCGTATTTTTTAAACAATTCTAACCACCTTCTTTGATAGAGATTTAACTCTCTCTGTGTAAACACATATTGCAAGCTCTTGTGATCTGTGAACACATCAACATGCACCCCATAAATATAGTGCCTCTAAATTTTTAATGCAAACACAACGATAACTAACTTAAGTTCATGGGTAGGATAGCTCTTTTCATGGGGCTTAAGCTGTGTAGAGGCATAGTCTATGACCTTACCTCTTTAAATTAAAACAAAACCCAGACCAGCTTTAGAGGCATCATAGTAGACAATGAATCCGTCTATACCATCAGGTAATGCCAAAATGGGGGCTGAAGTGAGCGGAGCTTTTAACTCTTGAAAACTCTTCTTACAGGAATCTGGCTACTTAAACTTAACTTTATTTTGGGTTAATCTAGACATGGGGGACGTAATAGACAAAAAACCCTCAATAAACCATTGGTATACCCAGCTAAACCCAAGAAACTCCAAATGTCATATGGGTCTAGGCTAGTTTCTCACCACTTTGGTCTTTTGGGGATCTACTCTAATGCTATCACCAAAAAAAAATATGATCGAGAAAATCTACTGACCTTAACCAAAATTCACACTTGCTAAATTTGGTGAACAACTGGTGATCTCTAAGAATTTGTAACACAATTCTAAGATGGTCTGCGTGGTCATCCTCGCTACAGGAATAAACAAGGATATCATTGATAAGAACTATGACAAACATGTATAGGTACTGTTTGAACACTTGGTTCATCAAGTCCATGAAGGCTGATGGGAGATTTATTAGCCCAAAGGACATGACTAGAAACTAAAAGTGATCGTAACGGGTTCTGAAAGCCATCTTTGGGATATCACATTCACTTACTCTCAGCTGATGATAGCCGGATCTAAGGTCTATCTTAGAGAAGTAACTTGCACCTTGGAGTTGGTTGAATAAGTCATTAATCCTAGAAAGAGGATATTTGTTTTTAATTATGACTTTATTTAATTGACGATAGTCGATACACATTCAGAGAGAACCATCTTTCTTACGCACGAATAGGATAGGAGTGCCCTATGAAGCGACATTGGCCTTGTGAAACCTTTATCTAAGAGGTCTTTAAGTTGCTATTTTAAATTTTTAAGCTCAGTGGGAGCCATACGATACAGAGGAATGGAGATGGGCTAAGTATCTAGAAAAAGGTCGATGCCAAATTCTATTTCTCTATCGAGAGGTACCCCTGGCAGATCTTCGGGAAAAACTTCAAAAAACTCATTGACTATTTGGACTGACTGAACTGTTGGAGTCTTAGACTTAATGTCTTTGAATCGGACTAGATGATAGATGCACCCTTTTGATATCAACTTTCTGGCCTTAAGTTAGAATATGAAATGACTCTTGGGAGACACTGAATTACCTTCCCACTCAAAGGCTGGCTCATCAGGAAACTGAAACTTCACAACTCAAGTATGACAATCTATAAATGCATAATAGGAATGGAGCCAATCCATACCAAGAATAATGTCAAAATCGACCATGTCTAACTCTATCAGGTCTGCTAATATGATTTTATAAAGGACAGTGATAGGACATTTTCTATAGACTCATTTGGCAACATCTGACTCACCCACCGGGGTGAAAACTAAGAAGGGCTTAGACAATTTTTTAAGACCTGCCCTAAAATTTATTGCAAGTAACGGGGTCATATAAGAGAGATTTGATCCAGATTCTAACAACATATAAACATCAAAATGAAAGACACGAAGCATACCAGTAACAACATCTGGTGAACTCTCCTACTCCTGACAGGATGACAAAGCATAACACTAGTTTTGGCACTGACCGCCATCGATACTTGAGGAGGGACTAGGTGTCCTAGAGGAGCTGGTGCGCTAGTAGCTTGAGTCTCGGGATGAACATCCCTGCTTCCCTACTAAGCATATGACCACTCTTTGATTCCGTGACCCAACTTACCATATCTACAATAACCTTTTTGCCTTAACAAGCACTTACCAGGATAATTCTTACCACACTTAGCACATGATGCAAAATTGGGCCTTCCACCCATACTATTCTGAGATCTGGACATAGAAGTCCTACCCCACTGCTCCTGTCTGGTTCTGGGTATGGGAGCACTGACTGAAGATGGCACTGGCATAAATGAGTGACCTTGAAAATGTGAATGATTTCTTCCCCTAAACTCTGTTTGGCCATATTTAAACTGTTTGATTCTAGCCTTCTTGTTTCCTCTCTCTCTTCCCTTCAACTTCTCTGCCTTAATTTATTGAGCATGAAAAATAAGCCTAGCAAGATCCATATCTCTAATAAGCATGGCAGCCTTACACTCCTTGACTACCAAAACAAATATTCCTATAGCAAACTTACTCATACTTGACCTAGGGTCAGCCATCGTGTCAGGGTCACACTTAGACAACTGATTGAACTTAAGGCAGTACTCCTTCACTATCATCGAGACCTACCTTAGGTTTATGAACTCCTCTACCTTAGCTTTTCTCAATTTGTGCAGAAAGAACCTGTACTGAAATACATCTTGAAACACCTACCAACTTAAAGAAGGTGCATTCTCACCTCTACCATTCTTTAACATAACCACCTAATCATATGCCACATCCGTCAGCCTATAGGATTCTAACTCTTCACTCTCCTCCTCAGTAACATACATGATTTGGGTGATCTTTCTTACCTCATCTAAGTAAAGCTGTGGGTCCTCACCTAATTTTGACCCAAAGAACTCAGGTAAATTCATCATTATGAAGTCACTAATTTTGGTTGTAGCTAAATCACTATTCTGCTAAAGTGGGACTACAGCCTGATGGTTGCCCTGAACATTGGCAGTCACAGCTTGGGCCAACACCTGAAAGGCATCCCAAAACTCAGCATGGGAGATATTCTCATTCAAAAGATCAACAGGTAGGGGTGGCTGGTTATTATTTCTGTGTGCATTAGCTCAGCGAAGAGGCATATTCTATCATATAAGAGCACGGTTAAAAGCAGATAGGGACACTATAAGCATGACAGATCATGAAAGAAAAGGATGATTTCCTAAAATATTCCGTAGCCTCTTAATCATAAATGTGGTGCGCTTCACATGCAAGATCAAGACTTTACGTAACGCAGCTTGTTTGACTCCCTAGGACTCTTTAAATCTTAGGCTCTGATACCAAGTTTGTAACACCACAAAAATGGGTCCCGAGATGTCACATAGTGCTCGGGACTATGAGTAGCCCCAAGATAACCCTTTGATCCTTCTTCTAATTTTGGAACTCATAATAAAGATAACTTAGGCATATGAAATACAGAAATACTAAATTTATTATCTTAATTGAGCTGAGTTTAACTGAACATAATGTCTTAAAGTATTTAACTAAACAGTCTAGACAACCAATACTTGAAATCTGCAATATAACTAGCAGTTTAACAAGCCTCTACTACCAATAACTAGATAGCCACTGGGACAGACCCCCAGTTGACTCGATCTAAACTGAAAGCAACTAATCAAATACTGCATAAAGCTGAAAATCTGAATAACTGGGTCCTCAAACTATGAGGACTGACCAGCTGTTGGGACATAGATAAAGATGCTCGCTGTCAATCACACTGCTGGAACAGAGCACCTGAACCTACATTATTAAATAATATAACACATAGACGTATATGTGAATCAATACTTTTGGAATATACTAAGCATATGGCGGTGAATGCATAAGTAAAACAATAATGCAATAATTCAAATAAACTTTCAAAACTGCATGCTAAAAGTGATTGACTCACCTTGGCTTGAATGATCAAAACTGACTAATCATAGATCATGAGTGATAAAGCATAAGAGAAATTCTTGTGAGCCATCACACTTAGTTCCAATAAAACTGTACTTTGATTCTGTTCTTTAAATCCTATAGGTTAAGTGAAAAGGGCTCATCTTTATCAATCTTAAAACTTAAAGCTAAAATCTGATAACTGAAGTCTTTGGTAAGACAATATCTGAGTAAATTTGTGAGCCTTTGCACTTAGTTTTCACAAAAATGTTCTGATACTTTGTTTTAGTATTTAGAAACTTTGAGAGGTTCTTCCAATCAACATACACCATATGAGCTATCATGATGTCCAAGATCATATTCCCCTAAGGGGAAAACCTTACGTTGGGGAGAGGTGCCATACTCTTTCCAAAGAGTATAACCTTATCTTAAGTGATCACTGACTTAGCCCACTATGGGCACTTAGTCTTAATCCTATGGTGGCACGTAGTTCTGGGGTATGAGACCTTGGAATCATAACCAACTCGGTGCTAAATACTACTCCCATACTTTTGCTCAGACTTAAGGAAATCCAACTTAAAATAGCACAAGGGTTTATAACAAAAACCAATTATGCTTTTTTCTTTTAATCACAAACTATATGAACAATATGGATTTCGTATCTTAGCTTAGGATCAAAAGATCAATTCTTTCTTAAATCTTAGTAAACAATCATCAAAGAGGCTTAAAATCATGATCTTATTGAAATATCAATACTCAATCTTAGGGCTTAAAACCCATGCTTTAAACTTATGCAAATTCATAGATAAAGCAAAACATCATTCTTAATATACTTCTTGAAATACCTCAACAATATCAAGATAATGAAATCAGAATCACAATATCATGCTTAAACTCAGTAGGAAATTTGTAATCAATGTCTCAAATCATACACATGGTGTTCAATCATAAAAGAGAATTCTTTAAATCAAGACAAATATGGACTTTCATACTTCAATCACTTTATAAATCCAAAACTCAAAACAAGATACTTTGGGTATGAACCCTAATTGCAATTCATATAAATTAGTCTTTAAAAACTAGTTTTAGGCACAAGGATGAAACAAGTATCCTTGTTCATGACCCCATATACCTTGTTGGATTAATTGAATGTAAAACCTTAAACTTTTGAATATCTAATGGTGTTCTTGAAGCTTTTTCTTTAAGTTCTTGAACCCAGAAGCTTGAATTATTGACTTTCTTGAAGAAGGAGTAATGGAATTATTCTTGATTACTTAGAGCTAGGGTTTTGTTCTTAGGGAGGAAAAGGGTAAATAATGAAGTATCTATGCTATTTGGGGCTCTAATTATGTCTTTAGGGTGGATTTAGGTGAGGGTAAATGACTCAAATACCCCTATGGATCCATTATTTAACAACATAAAACTGGACATCAATGAGATAAGCATCACATCATGTCATTCACTGTGATGCTATAGGCGACATGCCGCATTGCCCTCCTCGATACGAACACCGATGCAACGCATCTATATCGCATTGATATTCTATTTTGGCCATCCAAACGTGCCCCAAACCTTCTCCGATAATTCTGAAACTCATCCAAGAGGTACTATGGACTACCCCGATCATGAAACAACTAAAAAATTTATATTCCAAGGTTGGGAAGGTTGAAAATAAAGTCATCAAATTTTCGAGGCCAAAAATGAGACTAAGTCTCCAACACTTAGCTAAAATTTCAGGTCCTAAGTCTCTAATATGCCTATTCTGAGCTGAATTGAACTGGGGAGAATATGGGGTATTACAAATATAATTTTTGAGATTAAAGTTAAGTTTCCGTGTATTTATCCGCCTCAACTCCATGCCTGCAGGCCTAGACATGTTTTCTCCTATCAATCTAAATCATGAAATTATAAAATAACATAATCTTCTACTCATTAAACCTATCCTACCTGGACGCCAAGCTTTTGGAAGAAGCAAGCTGCAACAAGGATGTTTTTTCCTTTCCTTCATGTCTTGGAATAATCAATCATCTAAAAATCAAGCAATTATAAGAGTAATTAATTAATTACTCTTCAAACAAAAAACTTTGAGATTCAAAACCAATAATTCTACCATTAATTCATGGTCTATATTATCCCCCAAGTTTAATTAACCATTAATTAGCTCTCTCAAGCTTAACCCATCTCCATTAATGGAGTTTTTATGCTAAAGGTCCCATCTTTACGGAATTCAAGATTCCTATCCATCAAAATTCATAATCTAGTTTATGAAATTCATGTTAGGAATCTTTAATTTATAATTTAGAATCAACTCTAGGTCATATTAAAAATGCCCATGAGTTTTTCTCAAAAAAATTCCACCATTAAAGGTCTTTCTAAGGATTCTATGTTGTTAAAGGATTAAAAGACAAAGAAAATAATGGAAAAACTTACCTCAACAAAGGAATTTTACCTTAATCTTTGGAAAATCACCTCTCTAGGGTTGGAGAATGAAATTTGGGATTTTTAAACCTAAAATCCGGCTGAAGCTGATTTAAATACAACCAGAATTTTTGCTACAGCAAAATCCTATTTCAACCCAAATAATGCTCAGTAAAACAGTCATAACTTCTTACTCTGAATTCGGATTGACGAACGATTTGTTGCGTTGAAAAGAGAACTCAGATATCTTTGATTTGGTATGTATTATAACTCTCAACTCCTTATATTCTAGGTTATATGGTCATTTGAAGTTAGTCCTAATAGAAACTCATATCAAAACTATGCTGGAAAGAAAGTTATTAACTTAACTTTGTGTTAAGGATATTGTACGACCTTAATTCATATCTAAAGAGATTTCAAACAAAGTATTGATATTAGAACTCATGAATAATTAAATTCATCAAGATTGAGTCTATCTAGACACATCCGAAGGCTAAAATCTTTGTCGAAAAATTTGAGGTGACATAATAAATAAAATATTGGCTATTTTGGACCCAAGTTAATATCGAGAAATGAAAATTAAGAATTTTCATGAATTTATTATGGTTAATTTAGTAACGATGAAATGGGTCATTACAATCAGACACCAATTTACCATTCGTTCATCCTTTAACAGACATTCAGCGGAGAAAAATTTGAGGTTGGAATTAGAGAGACATTACTAATAGAGTTGCTTATGCTACACGCTATTCACTCACTCGATATCCTTATATACTAACCCATATTCTATACTCAATAATTCTATCAAAGCTTTTCAAAATATGAAGATGCGAAGCCAAATATTTATACACGAATCACTTATTCTCCTTTCAACGGCCTAAGTCTGAAAGTTGAGTTTTGAGAAAGCAAGATAAAGATGGTTAAAATATTCACCTTGAAGAAGATAAATATTTTAAAATACCTTTTTTTTACCGAAGTTCTAGAGACCCAAATTTAATTCTGAAAAGTGCTATGAGATGCTACATGAATCTACTACTCAAATTTTTAACACTAGATAAGTCACATCTAATCCACCCAAACACAAGCTCTCCATGAGACACCTGACTTGGTTTCTAGCCAAGACTACCCCATGGAGTATCTATATTTGATCATATTTTATCCACCACACTACTTAAAAGTGACATAACTTAGACCTCCGCATGAACTCAATCATGACTGTTAAACTCATTCTATAAAACTAGCTTCAACATTTCACAAATACTATTCTTTTCATCTCAAGATCACCCATGGTTCAAGCTTAGTATTTACTAATATACATAGATGACAACAAAAACTCTCACTCACTACACTTACTTACAACTATTAGCGATAGAGATCTCACAGAATTAGAGCCTACAAGACATTCTCCTCCACAACATTGTTAATATTCATTTAATTATCATATCTTAATCACTCAACATACATTATCCAACAAGTATCACCCAAGAAAAGCTCAATCATGCCATTTAATAATTTAGTTATTCTCCCATTCATGATCATTCTTAATTATTTATGTGTGTAATTACTATCCTCTAAAAATGTCATATATCAGCCAATTCTATGGGACATACAAATGCATAATTCAGCCACAAGATCAGGTCAACAATAATTTATCTTCTCAAGATTTTACCTAATGCATAAATCCACAGCTAAAACATATGCCCAGATAATCACTAACTCAACATTTTTCTATGCGAAACACTTCATGGTCAAGCCAAACCACTCTTATATCATTAACACCAATTTAAGATATACAAATTCATTCTTGTTTTTACCTGACAATATTTTTATTATAGGCTTTACTTAACTCTTAAACACCTCAAAAGTGGTCCCCACATCACTAGCATATAAGCAAGTCCAAGAAAACTAAACCTATTATAGGTTATTAACAGTCTCATCACCAAATCACACTCCAGACAAGTTATCATCAAATTTTATAGGTATCAACAACCTCTACTTGTTTTTGACACTTTTATTTAAAACTTATTATTTTGCCTAGCATTAAGAATCCGTTCACACAAGGAACTCAAAGATAATGTCACTTAGCTAGTCCTCACAAGGAATCCATTATAATTTAAATAATAGAACTATACAAAATTTTTAAATACAGTCTCAATGATCAGACCACACAAGGATTTCCACATAATATCAAATAATTGAATCACACAAGGATCCATCCACAACATCATTAGTAAGAACCTCTCATTTAAAGAAACACATATCACCTCAACTTTTTATTCATGTCTCTTTTTTACCATCTTTTCTTGACATCATTTTTTTATATCATCTTCTTAATTCTCATATTATCAGTTTCATCAGTATAATAGTATAAAAAACAAGCAAGCACCATAAAATTAATAGTTTCACAACAATAAAAAATAAAAAAATCCCATCACAATTATCAACAAAAACAACTAACTCAATTTTCATCGCTAAAATTCAACAAAAACAATTCACAATAATCTAGCAAGACAAGTTCAACGAATTATCAAACACAATATCATGACCCGAGCAGGGGCCCTAGCCGCGATGGGCATCCCCAACCATCAAGGCCTGAGAGACCCTTGTAATATTCCAACTTAGGATAATGAGTCCTATATCAGCAAAACACAAGAGAGATATTGGGTATTAAGTAAGCAAGCCTTACTCCCTAGTGACTCATTTTAAAGCCGCAAAAGCCTGGGCATAGAGCGGATAATATCACTAGTGGGTTGGGAGGTTAAAGGTGTCTCTCGGGCCTTGATGGTTCAGGCATAGCTTGTCGCGACCCGAGACTACCCCTAGTCGTAACGCAGTGCTTAGAACCAAAAGTGATTCCAAGCTAACCCATGAACTGGCATGATACTTGAGTAACTAATTTAGAATAAATAAAATAGCAAAATTTGTTGTGCAGAAACATAATCATAACATAATTTGGATAAATAAAACATTGATACAGTTTATAATCTAATGTAACTAAAGAAAAAATGGAATTTACATTTTATGACTCTGACTGACCATCTATAAAGCCTCTATTATAATGACTATAGATAGCTAGGACATGCCTCCAACTACCACTAATCAATACCCATGAATAATCAAAATAAAGTACATGAACTACAGCTGACTGGAGTCCCCAAAATAGAAGAACTTATCACCTGCCACTTAGAAGCTGCAATTGTCTGGTTCTAATGTGTAGGCTACAACTGGCCCTATATTATGAGATAATGTAGAACATAGGCATATATGTGGATCAGTACTTTGTAATGTACTAAGAAAGTGCGGGTAAATGCAATAAGTAAAATTGATTGATTACATATATAATCTTAAACATGCATGCTAAGTGCAAGTAGACTCACCAAGAGATTGAAATAAACTGAAAGCTGGAGTATCTTAAAGCATGAGTACAAACATAATCTGATAAGCTGGTGAATCACTACACTTCGTTATTCATATCTTCACTTTTGTAGTACAAGTAGAACTAAAGCTGGGAAACGATAAACATGAATACTGTATGTAAATCTCATATAAAACTGAATAGACTATAAAACTAAACTGAGGATCATGCATGGATATTGCACGTGAAAAATGATATGGACACATAAAACTAAGAATGCAAGACCAAGCATAAACATGTTTCTGAGATAATCTATAATCTAAAAGAATGAATTCTGTAAAATTGAATAACTAAAAATCTATACACTTGGTCAAGCAAACCTGAGTTGAGATACATTGAATACTACACTAAGACTATGGGAGCTGACTACAACCAACATGCGCTAATCTAAGCTATCGGCGTCCAACCTGTATCCCCAGTTAGAAGGGTGCTGGTACTTTACCAGGGGTAGCAACACATGACTGACAATATGAACCAACCAGGCTGATATCTCGAAGGATGAGGGTGTCATTCCTCTACTTACGGGGGTCCCCTCATAATCTATGGTGGCGCCATAAGTTTAGAACCTAGGGATTGATACTAACGATGCATGCTTCTACTCAGGGGGTGAGTCGCCATCCCTATGTTCACTCAGTGCTAAGTTTTATTCCCAACCAAAGGACTTTGGTATTATTATTTGTTTAACATGATATGGTACTATACTTGTAAGTGCTTAGCATGAACATAACGTTATTAATATGATAATAAAACTATCGTCTGACTGACTAATTACTTGAAAAAAGGAAATTATGTAAAACACGTAGGTATCGGGTGTTCATAACCCACCAGCACTGAATAATTATAGAAATATGATATCAAACTTTAAATACTATATTATGTAATCATGGTTCAAAACTCAAAACATAGAAATTTCATCAAACATATGAGAATCATGAACTTGAGCATCGGAATGTCTTAAAACATGTAAAAACAACATGGTTACGTGACTGAGATCATAACTTGATAATATAATCATGAAATTCACTTGAATATAACATGGGAGATTGAAACTCAAAGCATAAGATAATCTAATTTCTCATGGAATCGTTCTTGGACACTAATAGAATCAAACTACTAAGAAAAACACTTGAGTTTAATCTACCTTAAACATACAAAACTCCATAATAAGAGAAAAATCCATACTTTAGTTTAAAAGAAGTTTTTTGGGCTCCATGAGTGAAAGGGACATATGGATGAACATCCCACATACCTGAATATTGAAGCCTTAGATTCATTTCTTAGTATTGAACTTGAATTTGATGAACCCTAGTTGGTTTTAGTGAGAAATAAATTGCCCCTTTTTGTTTTATGATTGATGATTTTTGAGTTATGATAGGTTAGGGTAGCATTTACACTTGATAGCTGTTGTTTGGAGGGTGAAATGACGTAGTTTTGGGGTTAAAAGTGTGGGAAAACACCAAAATAAAACCTTTCAAAAACATCATAAAAGTCTAAAACTATCTCAAGTGACGATTTGGGTGACGGATCGTCAGTCCCGTGAATGGGCATCACTCCAACCTTCACAAAAAGACCAAATTTTGGTCTTCTTCTTAAGGGTGACAGTCTGGTGCGACGGTCCATCACTTTAACCGTCGCGCCTTGGCAGACAGACACCCCTTTGGATATCGTTGGAATGCTAATTCAATTATCTATCTAATGGGGGGCCTTGAGCTTAAAAATTCTTAGTATTAAAAAAGTTATGCTTGGTTGAAGATGACTATAGTTATTTTCTTCACAAGAATTTAATCGCTAAGGAATATTTTGACTTGTCTACAAGGTAGGAGCTATTTGAGGACTTAATATATGTCAAAATCACTTATTAAACTATCAAAACATGATTTTTGATTTTTCATGAACTTGAAGCATGGTTCTAATAATGTTTTAGATTTTGGGGTTGTTACATTATCTCCCCCTTAGAACCATTTGTCCTCGAATGATAGGTTGGAACTTTTTGAAACCTTAGAAGTATGGAATGATGTAGACCTGACATGCCTGCTAATGAAAGATATAAATGAGATGAAACATTAAAACTTCTATCATGAAACTAATTTCTGGGCTAATTTGACTTTATTGACTATAAGAAACTGATTCATGCTGAGAGTTTATAACTTACTTGAAGTGTTCATGATACAATCATACATATAAAACTATGAAGTGGTAAATGATGCAATGTAAGAACAAATCACGAGATAATGAGACCAAGGTCATACAAGGGATATTACACTGTTAGGGTTGGAATACTTGGAAAACTAAGATCATAAGCTGAAAACTTATGAACTTAGTCATGACTAGATATCTGAATTAGAGACATGATGCATGGACCGAACTGAATTCGTAACTTGCATGGACGTGAATGAATTATCTCATGGAATAACCATATTTATGAAAATTCAGATGGTAAAGCTAGATGAAAAGATGGAAAACCATATGAGGTTATCTTTCTGATTGCTAACCTGAATTGCTGTCTATACGAACTAACTCATACTGAAAGTTCATACTAAACTGGAGTATTTCTTCAACACTCTTTGCAGGAAATTCTAATAATATTAGGGGCCAAAGAATCTTGGGCATGATCAGAATAAGGTATCTGAGTAAGGAATCACAACATGGCTATAACTCTATAATATGAAATGTAAGGCTATGAAACATCAGCTAGGATACAATCACTATGCCTTAAGAAAGGATTCCAAGCTTAGTCACTCTTCTCAAATACTTCCTCAACCATACTTTCCCTCTTGAATACTATGATTATTAATTCAACTTGAATTTTTTACATGGTTATATATAACTACTCTAGCCAAAGTCGGACTTGAACTACACACTCTCATCAAGTTCAAGCCTAACACGAAATCATAAGGTACTACACATAACACCATAACACTGATCTGAACCATAAATTCAATACCCCATACGTGCTTCACATCTTCTCATCTCAAGAATAATTCTTCTTACTACTTCAACAACTAAATTCAACCTCTTACTAGGAATTTAATAACACACAATACACCCATCTACTTATATACCAACATGACCTTCAAGCCTATCATTATAACCACATATGAGCTTCTAGGCAAACACCCATAAAAGCATCTTTCTCATATTCTCTAGGGCTCTATCAGTAACAACTTCCTTGCACTAATCTTAAGAAAACACACACAAAAATTTCAACTAACCATGACACATATCAAAAGCTCTGCCTCAATTTTCCTTCACGCTTATAGAATTAGCTAGAACAAACATATAACAATATTTCCCCAACATAAAACATTTACTCTCTCCCATCTACATACTTACTTATCGCCAATATCAATTCACAAGGAGAGGTTACTAAAAGATTAGAACATAAGAACCTAAAACATGAAAGAATACTATGAGTAACTTGGAAATTTAACTAAGGCCTGAGGAATAGAGTATCAAAAGCATGAATTCATTAATGAGATCAAAATTGATGACATACATGACATGATCTCAATTTTATAGATCATTAAGAGTGTAACATGAGTACTTGGAACTGAACATACTATAAAACATGAGTGCATGAGTCATGAGCTGCATGACCTGTTTGGAGTTCATAAATTTATGGAGTATGATTCATACTGCTGAGTGAACTGGGACTCCTCACATTAGGAACTAGAAGCGTACATGATTCTATGGAAATTGCATGAATATAATCTATGATCATGGACCTAACATGTAAGGCATGAGTAGATGTCGTGATGATTGAAGTACAAAAAGTTACATTGAGATAAGAATGGGTCGGGCATATTCCTCCCTTACTAATGTTCTACAATACACTGGCATCACCACTAGAATGTGAGAGCCTGACTTGGTTACTTGTTCTATAATCTCCCTCTTAGCTTTAATCAATCATTTTAAGTATGTGGACCACTTTACTAACTCTAACTGAACTACAACCATTTTACTCTAGAGTTCAAGATATAACAATACACATATATACTAAACTCACCCTAAAAGACTACACATAAAAGTGTAAAAGCCACTGCTAGTACTTCTCTCTGAATCCATACTATCTAGAATTTCCTATCTTCTTTCTATTAGCTCATTTAACCAAGATTCCAACTTAAATTCTAATATTTAACATGGATATTCCCAAAATTTTAATGAACCATACTAATTTTCTTCATAACCTATTAATGTCATACCTCTAAATTTATATTTTCCCCTAAACCAGGAGAATTACCATTATGCCAATATTCCCAACATCATAATACCAAATTTTGAATCAATAAACTCAAATTCTTGCATACACTATTTCAAGCCTACTACTTCACCTTTTACACAACTAGACCCATGGATACATAATCTGCTAAATCTAGATAGACACTATCTCCATTTTACTCCTGCTAATCTTCTGGGTTCATACTTTTAACTCTAGATCATATACTGTTAGAGAATTCTGGGAAGGGATTTGAGGGCACAACTGACTTTGTCCTAGTGCATAATTTTTATGAACATGAATGAAGTCTTTCAAACTTCATAAATTAAAAGCATTGATGGGATACTTTTGAGACTTCGTGCAATCCCATAACTATCTGTGGAGACTGTTTGAGAAAACTCTTATCTGTAAGGATTTAAACTTGGCTATATCTATTGCCTCAAGAATATAGCAAAGTTAGAAAGAATAGAGTAATGTAGAAATCTGTATAAGTTCCTTAAAGAACACTTTTACTATACTATCTGAGACATGAAAGAAGGGAATCATTTCTTAAATGCCCTGTAGCCTCTCAAAGAAAAGTACAGATATCTTCGTACCATTTTGCAAGACTCTACTAGATACGACTTCATAGACGCCCTAGGATACTTGAACTTTGTGCTTTAATACCAAGCTTGTCACGACCTAAGACTACCCCCTAGTCATAACATGGTGCTTAGAACTACACGTGATCCCAAGCCAACCCATAAACTGGCATGATATTTGAGCAGCTGATTTAGAATAAATAAAATAGCTAAATTTTTATGCAGAAACATAATTATGACATAATATAGATAAATAAAATATTAAAAAGTTTATAATCTGATAAAACTGAAGAGAGAACTGGAATTTATATTTCATGACTCTAACTGGCCATCTATGAAGCCTTTACTATACTGACCATAGATAGCTGGGATATGCCTCCAACTACCACTAATCAATACACATGAATAATCAAAATAAAGTATATGAACTACAAATTACTGGAGTCCTCAAAATAGGAGAACTTATCACTTGTCGACTGGAAGCTGCAATTGTCTGATTCTAATGTGTTGGCTACAACTGGCCCTAGATTATGAGACAATGTAGCACATAGACATATATGTGGATCAGTATTTTAGAATGTACTGATTAAGTGGGGGTAAATGCAATAAGTAAAACTGATTACATACATAATCTTAAACATGCATGCTAAGGGCAGGTAGACTCACCAAGATACTGAAATACATTGAGAGATGGAGTATCTTAAAGTATGAGTACAAACATAATCTGATAAGCTGGTGAATCACTATACCTAGTTACTTAAATCTTTACTTTTGTATAACAAGTAGGATAGAAGCTGGGAAACGGTAAAACATGATTACTGTATGTAAATCTATTATAAAACTGAATAGACTGTAAAACTGAATTGAGGATCATGCATGGGTGCTGCACATGAATAATAATATGGACATATAAAACTGAGAATGCAAGACCAAGAATGAATTTTTTTTTGAGATAATCTATAATCTGAAAGACTAAATTCTGTATAACTGAATAACTAAAAATCTGTACACTTGGTCAAGAAAACCTGAGCCGAGATACACTGAATACTATACTGAAACTGTGGGAGTTGACAATAACCTACATGCTCCAATTTGAGCTATTGGGGTCCAACTTGTAACTTAAGATGGAAGGGTACTGGTACCTTGCCAGGGGTAACAACACATGACTGATAATATGGATCTACAAGGCTGATGTCCCCAAGGACGAGGGTGTCATGCCTCTACTAATGAGGGACCCCTCATAATCTATGGTGGAACCATAGGTCTGGAACCTAGGGACTGCTACTAATGAATCATGCCTCTACTGACGAGGAAGTCACCATCCCTATATTCACTCGGTGCTAAGTGTTACTCCCAAATGCAGGACTTTGGTATTGTTAGCTGTTTAACATGATATGGTACTGTACTTGTACGTTCTCTGTATGAACATGACATTCTGAATACGATAATAAAACCATGGTCTGACTGACTTATTACTTGAAAAATGAAAATCATGTAAAATACGTAGGTATCGGGTGTTCATAACCCACCAGCACTGAATAATTATAGAAATATGATATCAAACTTTAAATACTATATTATGTAATCATGGTTCAAAACTCAAAACATAGAAATTTCATCAAACATATGAGAATCATGAACTTGAGCATCGGAATATCTTAAAACATGTAAAAACAACATGGTTACGTGACTGAGATCATAACTTGATAATATAATCATAAAATTCACTTGAATATAACATGGGAGATTGGAGCTCAAATTATAAGATAATCTAATTTCTCATGGAATCGTTCTTGGACATGAATAGAGTTAAACTACTAAGGAAAACACATGAATTTAATCCACCTTAAACATACAAAACTCCATAATAAGAGAAAAATCCATACTTTAGTTTAAAAGATGGTTTTTGGGCTCCATGGGTGAAAAGGACCCATGGATGAACATCCCACATACCTGAATGTTGAATCCTTAGATCAATTTCTTGGTATTGAACTTAAATTTGATGAACCCTAGTTAGTTTTGGGGAGAAAGAAATCGCCTCTTTTTGTTTCGTGATTGATGATTTTTGAATTATGATAGGTTAGGATAGTATTTACACTTGATAGATATTGTTTGGAGGGTGAAACACCGTAGTTTTGGGGTTAAAAGAGTGGGAAAAGACAAAAAAAAACTCTTAAAAATGTCATAACAGTGCAAAACTGTCCCAAGTGACAGTTTGGGTGATGGACCGTCACTCCCATGCCTGGCCATCACTCCAACGTTCACAGAAAGAACAAATTTCAGTCTTTCTTCTTAAGGGTAATGGTTTGGGGGTGATGATCCATCACTGATGCGACGGTTTGTCACTTTAGCCGTCGCGCCTTGGCAGATAGACACCCCTTTTGTAAAACGAGTATAACTTTTTACTCCGATATCGGATTAAGCCGAAATTAGTATCATTGGAAAGATAATTCAATTATATATCTGTTGGTGGGTCTTGATATCAAAATATCTTATTATACAAAAAGTTATGCTTGTTTGAAGATGACTATAGTTATTTTCTTCACAAAAATTTAATCGCTAAGAAATGTTTTGACTCGTCTACAAGGTAGAAGCTATTTGAGAACTTAATATATGTCCAAATCACTTATAAAACTATTAAAACATGATTTTTAATTTTTTTTATGAACTTGAAGCATGGTTCTAATAATGGCTTGGATTTTCAAAGTGTTACACACAAGCAACCAATAATTTTATTACTCTCATAAGTCTTTACCTATTTATAAGGTAAAATGGTTCGATGGACCCCTTTAATATGTTGGTTTTGTAAGTTAGACACTTTTACTTTCATGTTCGTCATCTGGTCCCCTGAACCCATTAAAAAGCAACATTTTAAACACTTTTTCGGTGAGTGTAACATACTCGCGCCACGTCAGTTGCCACATCTGCCACGTTATCTTCCACGTTATTTTTATACATAAAAAATATTAAATATTAAAATAAATAAACCCTTCTTCTCTCTCTTCCCCTTTTCTTTCTTTTTCTCATTTTTTCTTTCTCTATTTCTTCTTCTTCTTCTTCTTCTTCTTTCTTATTCTTCTTCCTCCTCTTCTCATTCTTCTTTTCCTTAATCATCTTCATCTTCTTATTCTTCTTGATTTATGAAAAAATTGAAAAGTGAGGGCCAAAAAATTTAAGAAGTATGGAAAAAAGATATTTTTGGAGATTTTTGTGATTTGGGTGATTCAACAAACCTGAAATTCAATGTAAAGACTCAATTTTTATGCTTTCTTTGATTTTTTTGTGATTTGAGTAATTCGAGAAACTTGAAACAATGTGAAAATTCAATTTTTGTGTTTTCTTTGAAATTTTTGTGATTTAGGTAATTCAAGAAAGTTGGAAATTCTTGAAATTCAAAGTAAAGACTCAATTTTTTTTTTTTTGGGATTTCTTGTGATTTGGGTAATTCAAGAATGTTGGAAATTCTTGAATTCAATGTGAATATTTTTTTTGCTTTTTTGGGGATATTTTGTGAATTGGTTAAAGGCATGCCTTGGGTAAAATTAAAGAATGGAGGTTTCTTTGTTGCTGGGGAACTGGTGGAGCAGTAGAGGAGAGGGTCTGGGGGGTGAGATGGGAGAGAGGGGCTTGGGTAAGGAGGCTGGGAAATGGTGGGGGGCAGCGAGATAAAAGGCTGGGGTTGCTGGACGGAAGATGGGGTGGGGGTGGGGCATGGATGGGGCTGGGGTGGGTAAGAAGGGGCTAGGGTAGGATGGGGAGGGGCTGAATGGGGAGAGGAGAAGGGGTTGGGGAATTTTTTTTAAAAATTTATTATTTTTAAAAATATTTTTAAATTTAAAAAATAGAGGAAAAAAGAGCTTTTTTATTTTTTTAATTTAAATATTATTTTTAATTTTTTAAAAATTATTTTAATATAAAATTGATCAAAAATTGACCCCACTCGCGCACGCGCCTCATCCTAGTCAGCGCTTTTAATGCCACAAAGGCCTGATCAATGGTCAAAGGATTTGAAATATTGCTTTTTATTGGGTTTAGGGGTCCAGATGACAAACATGTAAGTAGAAGTGTCCAACTTACAAAACCGACATAGTACAGGGTTCCATCAAACCATTTTGCCTATTTATAGTAACCTTTATCCTTAATTAACAGATACCAATTGAAATCTCCTAGATTTCTACTCAAAATTACAAAGACACCAATTGGAATCAACTTCATTCTAATTGAGCTATGTTAAGATACCAATTAGATCCAACCCAATAGTCAAAGATTAGGATGACACGATAGAGAGAAAGAAAGGAAAACGACTTCTACATGCCGCATAGCCTTTCGAAGATTGGGTATAAGTCCTTACACATCAATCTATGAAACTCTACTTGACATTGCTCTTGTACTTGTAGGACCAGTGAAACATGGATCTGATACCAACTATCATGACCCATACTACTGGACCATTTTGGCACCTATGCTATTCTAAGCAGTTAGGAGAACCTTTCTTACCCAGCTAAAAATATGCAGAAGACTTCTGTTTTTAAGGGAATACTAGATTAAATATAATAAAGTAAATTAAATATTAATAAATATTTTTTTAAAAAAAACTTCTTATAAGTGTCCTTCACTATCCTAAGACTTAGTCAGACATATACAAGAGCTATCTACTACAACATAGACTGACAATAAAATAAATAATATGAAGACTCTAACATCTGCCAGGGTGAAAGTGCAGAAGTTAGTAATAACATTATTAATTTACCAATATAACTTACATCATCCAACTACTCTTCCAACTCCATCAATATTATATTCACTACTAACATATTCTAGCCTCATTAATTCACACAATCAACCACAATCCAACGCTAATACATTACTATTCCTCTTTATTCACCTTAACTTTTTCATTACTCATATTCATAGGAACAAACCCGTAATCATAGAAAAGCCACACTTAACTCTCGGGCTAACAAACAAATGCTCTCTTATACTATTAAAGAATTATAACTAGCCATTCTTGTAAGCTATGATTACAACATGTATAAATGAAGCAAGTCAACCAACATATAAGTAAGTACAAAGCTTCACTTTTTCAAATACATATCATACAATCAATCTCAAGGATACAGTCAAGTAGGAAATACAAGTCAACTAACATCTCAATAAGACACACCAGAGAACTCAAGTCTCATTAGCAATCTTTAGCGTCGGCCACATTGCTACTAATAATCTTTCCTAAGTAACAATTACGTCATTCTAAATCTCATCATTAGAACACCATTAGTATGTTATCAACTAATTAAACCACACGACCTTACAAAATCAACACTAATTTATACACACATGCCAAGGGACTTATTTTTGTCCAAATAGTCATGACCTGCAGGGGATAATCTAAGTCTATGTACCGTACCTATGGGGTAACCGATCCTCCACAAATAAATATTATCAATATCCATATTCATACCAATGCGGTAACCGATCCTCCATAAATAAGTAATATCAATATTCGTATCTGTATTGGAGTGGTATCCGATCCTTCATAAATAAATATTATCAATATTCATAGGGGACAATCTAAGTCTATGTACCGTACCTATGGGGTAACCGATCCTCCACAAATAAATATATCAAGATTCATATTAATACTGATGCGGTAACCGATCCTCCATAAATAAGTAATATCAATATTGGTATCTGTATTGGCGTGGTATCCGATCCTTCATAAATAAATATTATCAATATTCATATCGTACCGGTATGGTACCCGATCCTCCATAAATAAATATTATAAATATTCATATTCGTACTGGTGTGGTACCCGATCCTCCATAATCATATTATATACATTTTATTAAATTCATACTATCTTTTGGGATGCAACATGATATACTAAATTTACAAGTGCACTTAAAATCATTAATAAATCCGATCAAGTGCTTTCATTTATCAATATTTTGACCCTCTCACGGATATTATTTCAATAATTCATCACGATCATCAACAAACCATTCATAGTATTAATACAAGGAGTTACCATTATCAAGCAAGCCTCTCATAGACACAATTCAATAAATCATCATTATCACCAATTTAGCCTCTCATGGGCATCTAATAGATAAAATGCTTTCATCAATACCAAAACAAGAATATCATAAAATAAATCACAATTTAACACTTAAGCATGCAAGTCACTATTGGAGCATTACTTGCTCATTAATTATTAAAATGTCACTACCTCTTTCCATATAATATAATCATTACACTAATTCAAGTCATCTATCCTTTAGATATTACTATGTTCATCAATACTTGATCCTATCGTGATTCTCCTCATCATATAATTGTCCAATACATGCAATTTAATATCATTATAACTCAACTAGGTTCATCACTAGAACAACTAAGAACTATCATGTCAAAATGCTTCATTTACAACAATATCCTTGTGGTCACATAAAACATAATATCACAAGTATCACATAATTAATCAATAATATAGTTTTCAAGATTAAAGTTAATTTCTCGTGTCTTTATCCACCTCAACTCCATGACCGCAGGCCTAGATATGTTTTTTCCCATTAATCTAAATCATGAAAATATAAAATAACACAATCTTCTAATGGTTAAACCCAACCTACCTGGACGTTAATCTTTTGGAAGAAGCAAGAAGCAACAAGGATGCTCTTTCCTTTCCTTCATGCCTTTGAGTAATCAATCGTCTAAAAATCAAGCAATCATAACTCTTCACACAAATATCTTTGGGATTCAAACCCACTAATTCTACCATTAATTCAAGGTATATATCATTCCTCAAGTTTAATTAACTATTAATTATCACTTTCAAGCTTAACCCATCTCCATTAATGGAGTTTTTATGCTAAAGATCCCATCTTTACAGAATTCAAGGTTCCCAACCATTAAAATTCATAATCTAGTTTATGAAATTCATGTTAGGAATCTTTAATTTATAATTTAGAATCAGCTCTAGGCCATATTAAAAACACCCATGAGTTTTTTCCAAAAAAATTTCACCATTAAAGGTCTTTCTAAGGATTCTAAGATGTTAAAGGATTAAAAGACAAAGAAAATAATTAAAAAACTTATCTCAACGAAGGAATTTCACCTTAATATTTGGGAAATCACCTCTCTAGGACTGGGGAATGAAATTTGGGGTTTTATATCTAAAATATGGCTGAAGCTGATTTAAATACAATCAGAATTTTTGCTACAGCAAAATCCCTTTTAACCCGGATAGTGCTCAGTAAAACAGTCATAACTTCTTACTCTGAATTTGGATTGATGAACGGTTTATTGCGTTGGAAAGAGAACTCAGATATCTTTGATTTGGCATGTATTATAACTCTTAAATCCTTATATTCTAGGTTATATGATCATTTGAAGTTAGTCCTAATAGAAACTCATATCAAAACTGTATTGGAAAGAAAGTTATAAACTTAACTTTGTGTTAGGGATATTGTACGACCTTAATTCATACCTAAAGAACTTTCAAACTAAAGTATTGATATTAGAACTCATGAATAATTAAATTCATCGAGCTTGAGTCTATCTAGACACATCTGAAGGCTAAAATCTTTACCAAAAAATTTGAGGTGACATACTAAATAAAATATTGACTATTTTGGACCCCCAAGTTAGTATCGAGAAATAAAAAATAAGAATTTTCATGAATTTATTATGGATAATTTAGTAACGACGAAATGGGTCGTTACAATAGACTTACTAAATCATTTAGATTTACAACTAAATATTCATGCTTGTAGAATCATTCTTTTGTTTTAACTATGGCAACATCAAAATAATAAATCATTGACAAATTATTAACAGATTCTGAATAAACAGAACTATAAAAAAATCATGCCATAAGGTATTAGCTATGATACAAAATGATAAAAATTGAAACTACAAGAATTTAGAAACATAAGACTTTGAATTACGTCGTAATCATTTGTCAACAAAGTTGCTTAATGAGGACAACAACTTTATATCAAGAAATGACACATAACACTGATGATAAATAAATATTTGAGCGAAAAGATGTGTTTACTTGAGTTTCCTTTCTCTACACACTTCATTGGTTGACCTTGAAGACTGCTACAACAAAAATTAAATTTGAACACATATGGTGATTCATATACTGTCATTGATTTTCTTATTCTACAAGAGACAACAGGTATACCATCCAAAATGACAACAGATTTATCACTTACAGAAGCATTATCAATGTTTTTATCAATATGCTGAAAAAATAAAAATAAAAAATATTTTTAAAAATTGGATCTGTGTATTAAAAAAAATATTCTTGTACTACTAAATGTAAGACCCCATAAGAGTCTAGGTTCGTTTATGCTCATTCTTGCATGTAGAAAGCGGTCCAGGACTTAGAATATTTTATGAAGTGTTAGGACTTAGTCATTTCTAAAGCCCTAAAACTTTGATGAATTTATTCTCGACCTTCCCGACCTTGAAAAGTTAGTTTTTAAGTTGATCCATGATCGGGCAAGTCAATAGTACATCTTGGGTGATTTTTAAAATTTTCAGACAAGCGTAAGGGCGTGTATGAAATACCAAATCCAAGGTTCAAGGAGATTAGCCCGTGGTGCCCTGCCCAGAGCGGCGCTCCGAAGCCGTGGCGCCCTGGCCAGCCCGGTCCATGCATTTTCTACAATTTTATTCCACATTTTTAAGGGCAAAGAAGTCATTTTACCTTCATCCAATAGGTCCATAACATGAGAATAAAGCCCTAAATAGCATAATTACTCATCTTTTTTACAAATCCTCTCAAGAACAAAATCCTAGGTTTATCAAATCTAAGTCTAAGCTTCAAGATATCACCAACACTTCTCATGAATTCAATAACCAAGGTGTGTTAGGTGTTCATCTTTTGGTTCCTTCCGCCCTTGGAGTTCAAGAAACCTTTTATAAAAACTTAAATTATGTTTTATACGTTATGTATTAGAATTGTGTTCATGTATGTATTGTTGTGTGGGTTTCAAGCCAAAAAGATTTCAAGTTGCATGTAATAAACTAGAATGTGTGTTGATTTATGTAACCCTTATTTTAAATATTTGAATTTTGATGTTGAATGTGGTAGTCATGAAGTTCTTATAAATTGCTCATTCTCATGCACAAGAAATATGCATCCTAGGTGTTTGACAAAATGTCTATGTGAATGAATTATGCATGATAACCTATGTGTGATGCTTTTAAAGTTGAGATATGATTCCATTATATATGTTATTGAGTCTTGGGAGTATTGAAAACCCAAAATTAGCTATTTACCAAGTCTCTAGTCAAAATAGAATAATTCTGTAGTATCCCGAACAGTAGCATTCGATAAGTAACAGAATTAATGTGAGTTTAGTCAAGCCTATACAGTCTAGTGATCAGTTCTAGTGTCGATTTAGTTGGGAGTAGGATTCAGCACCGAGCGAACCTAGGGATGGAAAAATTCCTTCCAGTATAGGGTTTGACCCTTAGAAGCAGTCCCTGAGTTACAGAACTATGTAGCCAACATAGGGTAAATAGTCTTTCTACCAAACTAGGGTTGATATAACCATATACATCTCATGATTCTTCCTGCCAGATTAGGGTTAACCCAACCTGTGTTAGTAACCTATGGCACGGTGCTAATATTCTTCTAACTAGGGTTACAGGTTAGACCCCAAATTAGTCTATAATAGGGGTATGTTGGTTAGATAATAACTCCCACAGTCTCAGTTTCAGTCTCAATTGTAGTATACAGTATTCAGTATTCAGTACAGAACTCAGTTCAGTTCTACATAATCACGACTTACAATTGTCAGTTATTCAGTTATCAGAAACTCAATACTTTAGTTTTAATCTAATTCAGACATACGATACATTCTTGGTATTGTATTTTTAGTACTTTTAATAGTCCCAGTCTTGCATATACTCTCATCTAGTTACTTCATGATATTTAGTTATTAGTACTCTTTAAAATGAACCCATGCATATTAGCTTAACTCCACCTAGCGTACCGATATATTCAAAGTACTGACGCATACTCTCTTTGTCCTATGATGTCTCATATCATAGGTTTAGATGCTTGGATTCCTGACCTTACTTAGCCAGATCATCCTATCAGCGACAGCTATAGTAGTGAGTCCTCATCCATCAAGGGCATGATAATTATTTAGTCATTGCATTACTTACAGTATTTTTAGTATTTCAATTATTTTCAGATAGCAGTTGGGAACCTATCCCATCAACTCTTTTATTTCAGTTGTATAGAGGCTTTCAGACACTTTCAGTTAGCAGTTATTTCACAGCTATACTTAGTATTATTTTTCAGCATTATTGAACCTTATGGAGTTTTTAGTTTCACTTCTGTATATGTTTATGATTATTATTCAGTATACACAATAGGTACCAGTCATGGATTAGCTTGTGGTCCTTTGGGATCGTAAGCACTGTATGATTCCTAGGGTATAATCTTGGGTATTAAAAACTTGGTATCAAAGCGTAAGGTTCTAAAGTATCCTAGAAAGTCTAAAAGCTACGTCAAGTAGAGTCTTATGCATAGGTGTAGAGCGTGCCACACTTATGGACAAGAGGCTATGGGGAATTTTTAGGAAAAGTTCCCTTCTTCAGTGTTCATATCATGCGAATGAGCATGAGCTCAAGTTAAACTTTCTGTCTAATCCAACTTTTCTTTCCATTTACAGAACATGCCTCTCAAAAAGACTAACAGAAGAAGAACTGAGAACCAACCAGCACCTCCACCCATTTAGGAAGATCCCTTGAATGAGCATATTTCTCACACAGAATTAGAGCAGCATTCACCACTCTATCCTATTCTGTGGTAGCTTAGAATGTTTGCCCAGATACTATTTAGGCCAACCCAGTGGTCAATACTATTACAACTAGAATTCAGGACTTTACCCAAATAAACCCTCCTTTATTTTTGGGATCTAAGTTTGAAGAAGATCCATAAAAATTTCTTGACAAAGTGCAGAAAGTAACAGACATTATGGGGATGACTGCTAGTGAGAGTGCTGAGTTAGCTGACTATCAGTTGTAAGATGTAGCTCATCCATGGTTTAAGTAGTAGAAAGTAGATAGAGGCGCAGATACAGGGCCTATAGAATGAGAAAAGTTTGCTATTGTGTTCTAAGATAGGTTCTTTCTATTAGACTTGAAAGAGGTTGTGGTGTTAGAGTTTATCAACCTAAACATGAGTGTAAAAGAGTATTCCCTCAAGTTTACTCAGTTGGTCAGGTATGCTCCTCATGTGGTAGCTGATAGTAGGTCTAAGATGAGTAAGTTCGTGTCTGGAGCATTAGACAGTGTGGTTAAGGAGTGTAGGACTGCAATGTTGATTAATGAGATAGACTTGTCTAGGCTGATGGTCTGTGCTCAATAGATTGAGGAACAAAAGACTAAGGAGAAAGAAAGGGAGAAAAAAAGGGCTAGAATAGGTAGCTTTAGTTTCACTCAGCCGAAGTTAGAAGGTAGGAACCATCCTCAATTTTGCCCAAAATCTTTAGTCCCAACTTCTTCTTTGGCTAATGCACTGATGCCCAAATTCAAAAATGATAATCAGGATAGGGTGCCAGGCTCTAAATCTCAGGGTAGTGTGAACAATGCTCGAACAAATCCTCTTTGACAGAAATGTGGCAGAAACCATCAGGGTTTTTGCAAGGCATGCAATGATGTATGTTTTAGGTATGGTAAACCAGGACATAGGATCAGAAAATATCCTAAAGTGGGTTCGCAGAGTCAGCATAATCATCCCCCAGTTCAGTTTGGTCGTCCATCTTAGTAGGGTGCCGCTTCTAGTGCCACCAGTGGGCAATATCTAAACTGTCTCTATGCACTTCAGTCTAGACAGGATCATGAGAGTTCTCCTGATGTAGTTACTAGTACGTTGTAAGTCTTTCATTTAAATATTTATACTTTGTTAGATCCTGGAGCTTCTTTATATTTTATAACTCCTTACGTTGCCGTCAACTTTAGAGTCATCCCTGAAATCCTAACAAAGCCTTTATCAGTCTCTACCCCAATAGGCAAGTCTATCATAGCCCCACGGGTATACAAGAACTGTCCGGTTATGGTATCTCAAAAAGTTACTTCAGCAGACCTTGTAGAGCTAGAGATAATTAATTTTGATGTCATTCTCGGCATGGATTAGCTCCATCATTCTATGCTTCAGTTGATTGTAGGAGCAAGTTTGCCTATTTTCAATTCTCAAATAAACCTATTCTAGAATGGAGGGGTAGTACCACAACACTTAAGGGTCAATTTGTTTCATACCTTAGAGCGAGAAAAATAATATCCAAGGGGTGTGTCTATCATATAGTGTGAGTAAAAGACTCTACTTTTGAGGGTCCTAATCTTGAGTCAGTTCCAGTGGCAAGTGAATTTCCATATGTGTTTCTCGAAGATCTCCCCAGAGTTTCTCCTGAAAGAGAAATCGACTTTGGGATAGACCTTCTCCCAGATACCAAGCCCATCTCTATTCCTCTATATAAAATGGCTCCAACTGAACTTAAAAAGTTCAAAGAACAGTTGAAAGATCTCCTAAATAAGGGATTCATCAAGCCCAGTATTTCCCCGTGGGGTGCACCAGTCCTATTCGTGCAAAAGGAAGATGGTTCTCTTAGAATGTGTATAGACTACCATCAGATGAACAAAGTTGCCATCAAGAATAAATACCCACTTCCTAGAATCAATTACTTGTTTGACCAACTTCAGGGTGCCAGTTAATTTTCTAAGATAGACCTCAAACCTGGCTATCATCAGCTCAGAGTCAGAGAATGTGATATTCTGAAAACTGATTTCAAAACTCGGTATGGTCATTTTGAATTTCTAGTCATGTTATTTTTTCTTACCAATACCCCAGTGGCTTTCATGGACTTGATGAACCACGTGTTCAAGCAGTACTTGGATATGTTTGTCGTAGTTTTTATCGATGACGTTCTTGTTAACTCTCACAATGAAAATGATTATGCAGACCATCTCAGAATAGTATTACAAACTTTCAGAGCCCATCAGTTGTTCACCAATTTCAGTAAATGCAAATTTTGGCTAAGGTTAGTATCTTTCCTTGGTCACATAGTTTTCGGTGATGGCATTAAAGTTGATCCTCAAAATACCGAAGCATTGAGAAAATAGCCCAGACCCATCTCTCTGTCAGATGTCAGGAGTTTCTTAGGTTTAGCTGGATATTACCGATGGTTCATTAAAGGGTTTTCATCTATTGCATCCTTCATGTCCAGATTAACTCAGAAGAAATTCAAATTCCAGTGGTCAGATTCTTGTGAGAAGAGTTTTCAGGAGTTGAAGACTCGACTCACCTCAGCTCTAGTTTTGACCTTACCAGATGGTTCACATGTATTTATTGTGTACTGTGATACTTTCAGAGTTGGTTTGGGGTGTGTTTTGATTCAGAGGCATAAGGTTATAGCCTACACCTCTAGACAACTTAAGCCCCATGAAAAGAATTATCCCATCCATGATCTTGAACTAGCAGCGGTTGTGTTTGCCTTAAAGATTTGGAGACACTCTTTGTGTGGGGTGCATGTTGATGTATTCACAGACCACAAAATCCCACAGAATGTATTTTTATAGAAAGACCTAAACTTGCATCAAAGAAGGTGGCTAGAGTTATTGAACGACTTTGACATAAGTGTTCTGTATCATTCAGGCAAGGACAATGTAGTGGCAGATGCCCTTAGTAGGTTTTCCATGGCTAGTTTTTCTCACGTTGAGGATGGTAAGAAGAAGTTAGTTCAAGAAGTTTATCAGCTTACCCAACTAGGTGTTCGTTTGGTTGATTCGGCTGAGGGTAGTGTTTGGATGCAGAATAGTTCATAATTTTCTTTAGTTTTTGAGGTGAAAGAAAATCAAGATAGGGATCCAGTTTAGTTAAGATGAAAGAGTTAGTCATAGATCAGAAAGTAGAGGTTCTCTCCCAAGGGAGAGATAGTGTATTGCATTGCTAGGGTAGGATATGTATGTCATGTGTAGATGACGTGATATAATTAATTCTTGTTGAAGCACATGGTGCGTGTTACTTTATTTATCCAGGGGGCACTAAGATGTACTGCGACTTGCGAGAAGTCTATTGGTGGAGTGGGATAAAGAGGGACATTATAGATTTTATGGCTAAGTGCTCTATTTATCAGCAGGTGAAGATTGAGCACCAAAAGCCTAGTGGTTCCATGCAGGAGTGGGAAGAAGTGAACATGGACTTTATGATGGGTTTACCTCATACTCGTCATTAGCATGACTCGATTTGGGTTATTATGGACAGGATGACCAAATCAGCCCATTTCTTGCCAGTCCATACTTCTTATTCAGTCGAGGACTATGCTAAGCTCTACCTTAGAGAGTTGGTTAGATTGCATGGAGTCCTATTGTCTATCATTTCAGATAGAGGTACTCAGTTTACCTCTCACTTTTGTAAATCCTTTTAGAAGGGTCTTAGTACCCAAGTCCATCTCAATACTGCCTCAGATAGATGGTTAAGAAGAAAGGACCATTCATACTTTAGAAGATACGTTGAGAGCGTGTGTTCTTGATTTTAAGGGTAGTTGGGATGATCACGTGCCTTTTATTGAGTTTGCGTATAATAACAGCTATCATTCCAGTATTCAGATAGCTCTATTTGAGGCTCTTTGTGGGAGAAGATATAGATTTCTGATTGGTTGGTTTGAAGTAGGTGAGGCCACGGTGATAGGGCCTGACTTAGTGTTTGATGCTTTAAAGAAAGTACAATTGATCAAGGAGAGGCTTAATACAACCCAGAGCCGACAAAAATCATATACACATGTGAGAAGGAACGATCTTGAATTTAAGATTGGTGACTTTGTGTATATTGGTGACTTTGTGTATTTGAAAATCTCTCCCATGAAGGGAGTGAAAATATTTGGTAAGAAGGGGAAACTTAGTCCCTGATATGTTGGTCCTTATAGGATTCTGAGTCTTTTCGGAAAGGTAGCCTATAAACTTGAGTTTTTTGCAACTTAGAATTAGTGCACCCAGTGTTTTATGCTTCCTTGCTAAAGAAGTGCATAGGTGACCCAACAGTTGTAGCCCCCGTAGAGAGTGTAGATGTTCAGAATAGTCTTTATTTTGAAGAAGTCCCAGTTGACATCCTCGATCATCAGACTCACAAACTGAGGAACAAAAAAGTTCCCTTGGTCAAAGTTCTTTGGCGGAACCAGTTCGTTGAGGGAGCTACTTGGGAAAAAGAAGCAGACATGCGAACCAAGTTCTCTCATATCTTCTACGAAAACTCAGACTCAGCCTAAGGTAACAGTATTCCTTAGATTTACTCTGTTCTATGCTTAGTTCCAGCTGCATATCATTCTCATATCATTCATGCATTCATGAATCGGTTCAGTCATGTGTCATGTCTCAAGATTCAGTCATGTTTCAGCTATGTAACTCAGTATAGTTGTAGTACCTCAGTGCCTCTTAGCTTAATCAGTCTTATTCAAGTATGAATGTTCCCAAGGGGGGGATATTGTAAGACCCCATAAGTGTCTAGGTTCGTTTCAACTCATTCTTGCATGTAAAAGAGGTCCGGGACTTAGAATATTTTACTAAGTGTTAGGACTTAGTCATTTCTAAAGCCTTCAAACTTTGATGAATTTATTATCGACCTTCTCAACATCGGAAAGTTAGTTTTTAAGTTGATTCATGATTGGGGAAGTCAATAGTACATCTCGGGTGAGTTTTAGAATTTTTAGATAAGCATAAGGGCGTGTTTGAAACACCAAATCATAGGCTCAGGGTGATTAGCCCGTGGCGCCCTGACTAGTACGGTGCTGGGGGAGCTCGTGATGGAGCCCACATCGCCCTGCCCAGAGCATCTCTTCGGAGCTCGCGATGCCCTGTCCAGCCTGGTCCATGCATTTTTTGCAGTTTTATTCCACATTTTTAAGGGAAAATAGGTCATTTTCATGTCATCCAACAGGTCCATAACACGGGATTAAAGCCCCAAATAGCATAATCACTCACCCTTTTCACAAATCCTCTCAAAAACAAAACCTTAGGTTTATCAAGTCCAAGTCTAAGCTTCAAGAAATTGCCAACACCTCTCACGAATTCTAGAACCAAGGTATGTTAGGTGTTCATCCTTGGGTTCCTTCCACCCTTAGAGTTCAAGAGACCTTTTATTAAAACTTAAATTATGTTTCATATGTTATGAATTGGAATTATGTTCATGTCTGTATTATTGTGTGGGTTTCAAGCCAAAAAGATTTTGAGTTGCATGTAAATAAACTATAATATGTATTGATTTATGTAACCCTTATGTTAAATATTTGAATTTTGATGATGAATGTGGTAGTCATGACATTCATAGAAATTGCTTATTCTCATGCAAAATATGCATCCTAGGTGTTTGACGAAATGTCTATGTGAATGAATTATGTATGGTAACCTATGTGTGATGCTTTTAAAGCTGAGATATGATTCCATTATCTATGTTATCGAGTCCTGGGGGTATTGAATACCCAAAATTAGCTGTTTACCTAGTCTCTAGTCAAAATAGAATGATTTGTAGTATCCCAAATAGTAGCATTGGGTCAGTAACAAAATTAGTGTGAGTTCAGTCAAGCCTAGTACAGTCTAGTGATCAGTTCCAGTGTCGATTCAGTTGGGAGTAGGATTTAATACCGAGCGAACTCAGGGATGGGGGCATTCCTGCCAATATAGGGTTTAACCCTTAGAAGTAGTCCCTAAGTTACAGAACTATGTAGCCAACGTAGGGTAAATCGTCTGCCTACCAGACTAGGGTTGGCGTAACCATATACATCTCATGAGTCTTCCTACCAGATTAGGGTTGACCCAACCAGTGTTAGTAACCTACGGCACGGTGCTAACATCCTTCTAACTGGGGTTACAGGTTGGACCCCAAATTAGTCTATAATCAGGGTATGTCGGTTAGATGATACTCCCACAATTTCAGTTTCAGTCTTAATTCTAGTATACAGTATTCAGTACAGAACTCAGTTCAGTTTTACATGATTACGACTTATAGTTGTTAGTTATTCAGTTATCAGAAACTCAGTACTTCAGTTTTAGTCTAATTTAGATAGATGATACATGCTTGGTATTGTATGTTCAGTACTTTCAGTAGTCCCAGTCTTGCATATAATCTCATCCAGTTACTTCATGATATTTAGTTATTATTACTCTTGCACATGAACTTATACATATTAGCCTAATCCCACCTAGCGTACCAGTATATTCAAAGTACTGACACATACTCTTTTTGTGCTATGATGTCTCATATCATAGGTTCAGATGCTCGAATTCCTGACCGTACTTAGCCAGATCAGTCTATCAGCCGCACCTACAACAGTGATTCCTCATCCATCGAGGGCGTGATAATTATTTAGTCATTGCATTACTTACAATATTTTCATTATTTTAGTTATTTTCAGACAGCAGTTGGGAGTTAGTTGGGGGCCTGTCCCATCAAATCTTTTATTTCAGTTGTTTAGAGGCTTTCAGACACTTTCAGTTAGCAGTTATTCCATAAATTTACTCAGTATTATTTTTCAGTATTATGAACCTTATGGCATTTTCAGCTTCACTTCCGCATATGTTTTATGATTATTGTTCAGTATACACAACACGTACCAGTCATGGGTTAGTTTTTGGTCCTTTGGGGTCGTAAGCACTATGCGACGTCCAGGGTATACTCTCGGGGTGTTACACTAAAATAGCAAAGTATGATGGATAGCAAACTAACTGAATCATTTATATGTACTCCTAAATATTCAAGCATTTAAAATTATTCTCTTATTTTAACCGTGACAACATCAAAGTCAAAAGCCTCTGATAAATTATTAACAAATTTTGAATAAATAGGACTGTAAGTAAATTGTGACACAAAGTATTAGCTATGACACAAATGATAAAACTTAAAATTACAAAAATCTAGAAATAAAGACTTATTTTGAATTAAGTTGTAATGATTTGTCAACAAACTTGTTAAATGAGGACAAAAACTTCATATCAAGAAATGACACTGTAATAGTGATGGTAAATGAATGTTTGAGAAAGAGGATGTGTTTACTTGAATGTCCTTTTCTCTACACTTAGCTGATTAACCTTGAAGGTTGTTACAATAAAAATCAAACTTGAACGCATATGGCGATTTATATACTGTTGCTGGTATTCTTATTCTGCGAGGGACAACAGGTGTATCATCCAAGATAACAACAGATTTATCACCAACAGAAGTATCATTAATATTTCTCTTTACACTTTCAACATCAATAACAATATCTATATTTTTCTTCATTATAGTATTCTCACATACAATATTTGTATCCTTCAATGCAACACTTTTAAAACCTAAATCTGTATTAATTTTTTCAATATTTTTCTCAATTATAATATTTGTATCCACTAGTGCAATAACATATCATATTTAGTGTACTTAGCGATTTTACAATTAGAATTAACTGATCAATCAAGTTCATGGCTATTTTCAACCCCAATTTTTTGACACAATATATTTTTTTTCACAAAGTGATTGAAAAAAATTTATTTTCAATCTTATTTTCATTTAATGTAAATTTTAAAAATTTAAATTAAAAAATCACCCTATCCACCACCTGTTATAGTTCTTATCACCAATTTCTATTTCAATATCATTGTCTTCATCAATGTTTTCTTGTCCAACATCAACAATCATATTATTACATAGATGATGACCTTTGATATATCATTAGTT
The DNA here is from genome assembly GCF_002878395.1 of Capsicum annuum. Taxonomy (NCBI): domain Eukaryota; kingdom Viridiplantae; phylum Streptophyta; class Magnoliopsida; order Solanales; family Solanaceae; genus Capsicum; species Capsicum annuum. The sequence goes on along the minus strand of NC_061115.1, from coordinate 125,410,218 downwards.
TATTATCCCACGTCGTTATTCAGATTAACATCTATGTAATTTTTCGTAGGTATATCATTAATTTTTAATCTCACATTATTATTACTGTGATTTCATTTGATTTGATCATACTATTTTTAAAAATTCAAAAAAAATATTAGTATCTAAAGTGCATACGAGTCTTATTAAGAAAAATAACTAACAAACTATCTTAGAAATGTCATTTATATATAGCACTTTAAAAATTAGATCAAACGATGATTTCATCACCTCTTTCATTGATGAAATCACATTCTTCAACTAAACACTTAAAAAATGTTAAAGCCAAAACATCAATTTTTCATAATACATAATTAATAAAAAATTATTGATAAATTTTTAAAACACTTGCACATATCAAATTCAAATCAAGTCTCAATAATTTTGATTCATTTTAGGAATTTACCGGACTCTCATTTTTCATGTGTTGTTTGCTCGAATCAAGCAAATCATCAAATTTCATGTCCGTAACAAGCTCCTTTTGAGGTATAGATTTAAAAAGTGGCAATTGGAGTATGTTTTTCTTAGAACAGGCTGGCTCAATGTTAGTTACCACCATCTACACATACAAAATAAAAAAATTTTAAAAAGCAAATTAATAATATAAGCAAATAAGCATTGTACAGATAGATAGAATTACGTTTAAAAATAAACTAAGTACTTGTTCGCGATTTATATCACAAAATTCAGTCTTCACTTTCTTGTAGATTTACCTAGTCCCAACAGACTAATTAAATATATGAAATCCACTATTTTCTACTCGAACAACTAATTTATTGTTAGCATATGGACAATATTCATAAAATAAACATTGAATGTCAAGAAAAAATCACCACCTTGGTATATAACGTTTCGCTTATAACCTGATACTACATTGACTCTAACATATCATGAAAGCATAAATTTTCTTAGAAAAATATTTCAAACTTACTAGACTCAACCAACAAAAAGACATCCTTGTTTATAAATTCACCGTACGTGATTAAAAAAAGAAAACTGTAAATGAAGTACAAAATGACAATCTGCAACATGTCCTCATTAGATTGTTTTTTTTAAGAATTTTTTTTTCATATCAATCTTTGTAATTTGAATTCACTCGAAAAGTACAAGTCTACAAAGCTACAGAACAGACTCAAATTACATATCAGCATAAAATTACCTGTACATTTTAATTTATTTACAATTATAAACTCCGATAGATCAAATCATAGCTTTATGCCATTCACTTTAACCCATATCTCATCATCTTGCGTAGACTGAACTTCCCTATGTAACATGCTATGTGTCAATTGATTTTGAATTAAAACAGATGGCAAATCTATAAAATGTCAAGAATAGATTTTTATAAAGAAATCGTATTGTGTCTTAGCCAACTTAGCTTTCAAGTCAGTCAGGATCAAGTAATTTGTGTCCATGCAACACGAGTCTTGCAATAGTCAGTTGGACAAATAACAAAATCTCAAAGCTGAAACAAAAAGGTATACTTCTAAGAAGATTGCAAACATACATCTATTTAAAAAAATCAAACATATACATACTCATAAAAATTATTTATACATCGGCTATATAAAAATATACATTTTTATGTTAAAAATTACACAAATATGTACTCATAACGTTATATATTACACAAACGAGTACAATAACAATAACATAACCAATGTATTCATATATTGCATACGTGACTATATAGTAAAAATTAATTATACATCGACTATATCAAAAAAAAACATTTTTATAGTAAAAAATGAGAATATATCTCAACTTCAGTTATATCATAATTTGATTTCCTTAGCTAAACTGAAATCTTGCGCCTGTTCTTTTTTTATGATACAACTTCATCGTCACCATTCCTTGGACGAATCTACTTTATTTTCTTTCGAGGAATAACAAGGCCTTCATCAACCATCTTCTGCTTTTCTTTAGAAGAAATTTTTTATTTAGCTTTGGATGGACTAACACCTTTCTTGCTCTGTGACCGAGTCATTCTCGCAATAGAAGATTGACTATGAAATGTAGCTTTTGATGGATGGAGAAAATTGCTTTGAGACATGGTAACTCGAGTAGATTGAAGAGTTACCATTAATTGACTTTTTTTTCAACTTAAGAGTATTAGGACTATAAGAATGCTTCAAGTAAAGCCTTGTATATGATGATTCTATGAAATCATCATCAATATCAACAAAATTGGGGTCAAAATTAACCCTTTTATTAGCTAATTTCTATTTTCATTTGCTTTTCATCTTTTTCTTCATTATGGTCATATGCATGAACAAATATAATTGTGACAATTTGCAATGCACAAGATAATAAAAGAATTTTATTGTTGATAAAAATTTTTAACAAATGATGATAGATGATAGTATAGAAGAAACGTTAATTTAAAAAGTATAATCGTAAAAGAAAATAGAATATTAAGCCTTTATGGTCACTTGCATTTAGTGACACCTATTTGAGCCCAACAACACAGATGTCAAATTTTGATAATAAAATGAAACGACGAGCCATAGAATGTCTATTTCTCCAAATATGAGCTAATTTTATTTTTAGGAACTGGCTCATATCTTTTTTTCTAAAATAATTTTAAAGCTATAATTATAGCATTATTAAAAAATTTGAAAACAAATATATAAAATATTTATTATTCAAATCTAGAGTTGTCAATACGGGTGGGAACAATCCATTCATGGTAGTCCACACGTTTTTTAAAATTTGACGGGTCAAGTCGATTTGGTCCATTAAGATGAAGGGCCAAAAAATAGCAAGATCAACCCATAACTTTGTGTGTTGCGGACCTCCACGGATCAACCTATTTTTTAAAATATATTATTTTATAATCTTAATTTAAATTTTAAAATTTTAATAGCATAAATCTTTACCATATAATATTACATGATGTTACTGCTTGTAAGTCTTAAATTGATAAAAAAAAAATTCTAATAATCTAGGAAATTAAATAACTATTGACATAATACCATTCAAACCAAATAAAGATATTGATAAGCAAACTAAACAGTTAATGAGTAACAATAAAGCTAGTTAAATAGCAATACTAACCTAATTTTATTTCAATATATCACAATAAAAAACACAAAAAGTCAATATTTTATCTATTAAAAGTGAAAACGAACTCCTCAAAAATATAAATAGAACATTCATGATATTTATATCGTATTCAACACCATCACATTATTTTCATCAAGTGTATCTAATTTATTAAAAAAATTAATAATTGGTATTTTAATTATTTATATATTTTATAGACATAATTAATACTTAAATTTTATGATGATTTAAATAGATTTTGAGTTTGAACTAATCTTGTTATTTTTAGTACTCTCTTATATTTTTTAATTAAAAATTACATCAATCAATAACTTATCCACAAGTTAATTACAAAAAAATTATTTTTACATTTGCTCTCTCTAAAAGCTCTTATACATATCTTAACCTCTCAATTCTTATGCATATTGCCTCCAAAATCTGCCTATTTTCAAGAAGCATTAATCCAACAATTTTTTAAATTTGAAATTATAAATGTGTGCTGATCAATTTGCTAAACATCAACTTTAATCTTACTTTTAAACTCCATTATTTTGTTTTGTAGGTTAATAAGATTTTTTACTTTTTCTACTTTCCTAATTTAAAAATAGACGAAATTTTATATTGCATGTATTTTCATTGGATAAATCTTGCTTTGTAATGGATGATTCTCCATCTTTTAGTTTAGAACTAACCTAATTAAAAGATAAAGAACAAAAAAAAATCTTGTAATTGAATTTGTTCCGAATACTTTTAATAATGAGGATCCAAATTTTAATGAAAACAGATTCAAACACCGAAATAATTCGCTGAAGATGAAGAACTTGGGGGCAGTTGCTCAAAGTAGCTCTAAGAAGTCAGTTGTTGAATCGTCAAGAAGGTAAAAAGTTTTCTTTAAAAAAAAGTTACACAACGACCACGACTTTCAAAGGTGAAGTAAGTTTTTGCTAATTCTATTTTTTGGGTCAATGTTTATATTCCTATACATTGTACATAATGTATAAGATATTAATATAACATCGTGTTAAATAGATTAATTAATTATATTTGTTATTATTTCACATTATATACGTACTATTTGATGTATCTATTACGAATACACTCACTTGTTATGTTTTTATTTTGTTGGGATTTTAACGGTTGTAATATCGTTTTTTCTGTCTATATACATATATGTGTTATGTATAAGAACATCCATATTTACATAATATATTTATGTATCAAACTCCTTATACATCCAATAGTCATTAAATACATATTATTGTTATTTTATAAAAGTTATATACATAGAGATAAGATTCAGTGTTTTTCATTCGGCTATGGGTGGTATATTTGAGTCCATATACATATCAGAGTATTATGTATATGGACTATACTAAAAATTTTCAGGTCACATACACAAAATTCCTATGTATATTGACAATATATATAATCTTTATATGTATATTTTTATTGATATACATAACAATGTACTGTGTAATGTAGTGTATACAAAGTCACATACAAACAGAGGCACATATTTTTAACTGAAAGATTGTAGGCGTCAAGTCGAAATATGAGAAGTTTGTGAGTGGCTTAATGTTTTAATTTAAGTTTTTTCTTTAAACATTTTTTATTCGTATTTTCGTATTTTCTCGTTTGATTCACAGTTTGTTTACAAGAATTTACATCCAACACGTGAAGAAGTTCAAAGGCTTGATTTGTCAATATGAGAAGACATTGAAACATATCACCCCACCTCTTCTTCTCCACCTATCACTCTAGAAGATCGTCCTGAAAAAAGGGTTGCTGATGATTAACTGTCTTATTCGCACTCTGATCATCAAGGTTTTAAGAATTTCAATAGATTATTACCATCTGAAATTCTCATAAAGGTGAGTTACATTGTTGATACATCATTCGCTCAACCTTCAACAAGGAGGAAGACAGTTAGCTTTGATAAAAAAATAATCGAGGTGAAGAAATCAAAAAAATCACCAATAATTAATTCAAGAGAAAATGTATCTGCAGAGAAAATAATGATGATCCTCCAAAATCAGGCCAAGTTATGTACCTCCTCTCGATGAATTTGGGATTGTTAATTTAGAATAGATTGACGGTATGGTGATAGTTATGAATACTTCAAAATATGTTGGTTACAACTATATTGTTTCTATAGTGTGTTGAAAAAGACATGTCTTTTGATGTATGATGAAAATATTTATGTTGGTTTAGAAAACTTCGATTTTCATTTTTTTAAATCAATTTTGCATAATGTTGAGGCATTATACTTTTGTGTACTATGTCACTATCAATTTATATTTCTCATGCACAAAGTGAGTATCCTTTTGCATATCACAATATCAATAAAATCTGTAGAACACACTATCCAATAAAAGATAATTATGCATTGAATAAGTAGAAAGGTATCATATGCATAGATTTATTTTTATTTTTAATTTTTGTACATATGTCAGATTTAGTTTTAAATTACATAAGTCACTATCAACTTTTTATTTGTTTGTTATGTAATAGCTACATACATATTTTGCATATACATAATAATTGTTATTTCCCGAATATATTTAGTCATATACATAACATTTAGTTATGTATTGCATACAGTTACATTACTTTGACATCTTCAAAACGTTTTGTATATTGTTAACATAAACATCCCTCATACATATCATTAAAGATAAAATTTTTACACGACATATTAAATTATATATATATATATATCACTGGCTACGTATTTGGTACACCTTATATATGTGATACATAATGCAATCACTAGCTATAGAGCAACCACACATTCATCAAAGAAAAATTCAAATATAGCAACTTAATGTAACAAGTAAAAACTAGCATGTCTGTCATAACATAATTCAAAATCATTATATGACATCATGTTAATAGCGAATTAACATTGTTCAAAATATATGAAACTAAAATCTAAAATAACCAATGGTTGATTAACCAGGCAGTATACATGCTAAACAAATCAGTTCTCCTTCAGAAAAAAATTACTAGAACGTCTATTGTGGCCAAAACGTCCGCATCGTCGACAATGATTTGTACTTGATGATAAAGTTTTGCTTGATTTCTTATGCCTTCTCTTCTTTGGCCTTTCAGGTAGTCTTTTATATTTTTATGGCAATATTTCTTCCTCGTCTATACACTTAGGCACATGCCAATCCTTCTTATCTGGCATCAAAATAATTGACAGTTCATAAGTCTTTACTAAAGCTCTTAAACAAACTCAATTCAAACAGCTGTTATTGAAAAAATAATTAATCACAAAATATTAAACTACTAACAACAATACCTTTTTTTGTCAGAACATTTAGCTTTGAAATTAAAATTCTGAGTTAACACATATTTAGCCATTATTGCTACAAGGGTTGATTTATCTTTATACAACTGGTTCACCTTAAAGGGAAGCCTTGGAGTAACTGGTAAAGTTTGTCATGTGACCAGAAGGTCATGGGTTCAAGCATTGGAAACAGCCTCTGGCAGAAATGCAAGATAAGGCTGTGTATGATACACCCTTGTGGTGGGACCCTTCTCCGAACACCACGCATAGCAGTAGCTTTAGTGCATTCGACTGCCTTTTTTTTACAAGTGATTCACCTTCACTTCAACATTCTTGCTATCACAAATTAAGTTTTTAACCTCAAACTCAGGAACGTATAAAGAACATTGGTTTTCATTCTCAACTACAGAAAATATAAAACATCAAATTTCATCCCTTCGACACAAATGACAACTCTTATTTCTCCATCGAACTCTATATCCTCTATATATTTATCGATCGTTGTTATGCACAACGGATACATGATAAACCCAGGAAGACTCTTCTTCAATTTAACATAGAGCTTAATCTCATTATCGTTCTTAATAACAACTGGTGATGTATTACCTTCAACAACATAAAAGACATCAATCTTTATTCGGCATTCATCATTGTCTAATTTAGCAGCAATTATCGAAATCAACTTCAAATAAGAAATTATTTCTGCAATAACAATTCCTTCACTTTTGTATCCTTTGTATTGTATCTTGAATTTTCATTCACCTGAATGCCTCAATAGAATTGCTATATCCATCTTCTAATTTTTTTTTCAAACCAAAATCTAAACAACTTTGAAATTGCAAGAAATCGAAGAACAATGCTTCATAACGATGTCAATTGTGTTTTCTTTTGATTTTACCAATTGAATTTTTTGTTTCAAATTTCAAGATTGAATAGTTGTTACAAAATTAAAGGGATTTGGTAATCCGGTATTAATAAATGTTGCGCTAATTGCGTTCAAAATAATGGAAAAGTCATTTATTTTAATTATTCAATATACATAACTTCGTTATGTCTATGTTAAGCGACTTATGTATAAGAATAATAAAATTTAGGGAGAGAGAAAATTTTAATTGAAAAGATGGGAGAGAAGGTAATTATATTTCAAAAAAATGTGATTTATGTTGTTTATACATTTTTTAATGTATAAATAACATAAATATCAACCCTTTCAGAAGTAATTATACTCTCTCCCACTTTTATAATTACTTTACTCTTTCTTCCTATTTACATACATAATATAGTCTACATATACATAGCATTCTGTATATATGTTGGAATTTTTGTAATATGTTTAGGGAGTTGAGATTTCTTGTAATATTGAAAACATAAGTTGTGTATTAGTGTAATTTTTATTTTTTAATTATCTATTGCGTGGCCTATGGGTTGACACAATTCATATTGCCCAAGCCTCATGAGCCAGCAGACTTATTCGGATTGGGCTAAAAAGCTGCGATTTTAAACTAGTTGTAAAGATTTTAGCGCAACACTATTAAATTATAGGTTGAGCCAGTCCTGCCCAACGGGCCAGATCCATATTGATGGCTCTATTCAAATTATGATTAAAATCTTATTTCAATTAAGTAAATTTTAATCATTAGTTTTAATTCATGTCATATATTTCTCATTCAAGTAAAAACTTGAGAAAATGGAGACAATAAAAATAGGAAGAAGCCAAATCCAAATATAATTAGCTAAACCTCAATTATATGGCATGCCAGGAGTCCCTTTTCATTGTGCCTTTCTTTGTATGTCAACTCACCCAGAAAGGTAAACCGACAGCCTTGTGAAGGAAAAACTACATAGCTTGAAGTTCTACAATCGAAGTTATATCATCAATGACATCCCAATAGTTGAAGAATAACAAGTTTTTTATTACTCAAAATTGAATATTCGCTTAATTAAATATATGATATTTTTGAAGGTTCAGGTGTAATTTGTATGAAATTTATTTTTCAAACTAGTAAGCAAGGTACCATAAAATTCGTAGAAAGAAAAATAAATTGTTTTTCTTGAAAGTACTTCTATATTCAATGTTATGTTAGACAAGATAGGCATTCAATATGTACTTTCCTCAAAAAAATCATATTCATCATTCAAGAATTTATTCACTTCTAAAGAGCATTATAGAATTCTTGCAAGGACTTCTTTTTGTACAAAGTTATTAAAGATCTAATAATTATGATATACTAAAATATCTTGACGACAATTTAGTTAAACAATGATGAATAATAAAAGAATTTGAGTACTCTTCTTTTAAAAATAAAAAATTAAGGAATTTGAATATGAGTTATTTATAACATGAAATAGATTTTTAGAATTATCAAAAAAAATTATAGATCAAACAACAAGACAAAAAAGTGGAATTATTATAACGGCAAACACCTAAATTACTGACCAAGAATGCAAGAGATTAATATGTATTGTAAATTTTTGAAGTCTTTATATTATGATTTTTAAATATGGAATTTATATTAGCCAGTTTGTTTTCAATTTTTTGGTTACATGCTTAAAACAAAAATAAACAAAATATCAATTGTTAAAATCAAAAATAAAAAACAGATCAAACAAAGAAGTATCTTTTCTTTTTCCAACTTGAATCGATTTTTTGATTTTTTGTATAGGGGCGGATCGTTTACTGAATTATATGTAAGTAGTGGTTGAGAAACATAAAACGAAAAAATATTTAAGATATTTTTGGTAAATAAAAAAAGAAAGAAAAATGTATAAGATGTTAGATGACATTGCGTAAATAGCCCAAGGTCTTTCAATACCGCGGTCATCTCTTATCCTGTCTCAATGTGGATGTAAGTTTTTTTTTTTTTTTTTTTTTTAATGTTATAAATATGAGTTGCTTAAGAAAAACTTTTTGTGCTAATAAGAATTTTCATTCATAATTGAAAATTTAACTGACAATATTTGAGTCCGTCCATTGTTTTTTGCATTCTAATGTGCTCTCTTTTATAATTTGCCTTTATTTTATTTTTTTAATGATTTACACCCCAATTTCTTTATTTTCTTACAAAATAATAAAATCATCCTTTTCATAATTTTTTCACGAGGACAAAATAGAAATAACAATATATTGTTTTTTAAAAAAAATTATTTATTTATTTTTTAATGTGGGAATCTAGATGAACTTAACTTCTTTCGGCAAGTGAAGAATACACTCGAGATGTTGAAAAACTTTCCTGCAAGTTGCTAGAATTTATTGCTCTAAGCTTAGGGTTATCATCCAAACTACTCAATAGCTACTTCAAGGACCAAACAACTTTTATGCGATTAAATTACTATCCGTTATATGTGCTCAATTCGTCATTTGGCTTTGGGGATTGGCCGACACAAAGATTCAGTCCCCCTGACTGTTCTTGCTCAAGATAATGTTGGAGGCCTCGAGGTGAAACGCAAGGCAGATGGAGAATGGATACAAGCTAAACCAACTCTGGATGCTTATAATGTTAATGTTGGTGACATACCATTGAAATACTATGCACCAAAATCAGTCCAAAAATAAGATGAAGCACAGAGTTGCTTTATTTATTATTTTTTTACGAGGGTCAGTAATTCTATAATTGTAACCAGTTGTTGTTGGGTTGTCGACCACCAAATAACAACTCCTTAGAGTGCTTAAAATTACAGAGAAAATCGTAGTTTGACGATACCGTCTAAGACGAACTATTACACTCAACAATCTATTATTTCTGTTCCAAAATAAAGGAGAACCCGATCAATTTTTTTAACTAGAGAGAGATGTTTCAACTCTTTTAAATATGAAGTCATTGTTATTGTTATCCCTATTTTATCCTCATGAAAAAATTATAAAAATGATGATTTTATTGTTTTGTAAGGAAATAAAAAGATTAGAACGTAAATCATTTAAAAAAAAAATAGAATACAAATTATAAAAGAGAGCACACACTAAAATTCAAAATACTCAGTATCTTCCTAGATTTTCGTACTTTTAAGAGAAAGTTCAACAATAGAATAAAAATTTTTATGAGACTATTTATTTATTTTGAAAAAAAAATTCAAAGGGGATTCAATATGATAGCCTAAAATTGTCTAAAAACATTAGTTTATCTTGTTAATTTAGTTGAACCGCATTCTTTCTGCTAATGGGTCTTGTTATATAATACTAAATGTCGAGGGTACGTGCTGTATATGTTATTTTTTAGTCTTAATTTATATGACACAAATAGAATTTAGACAATTAATTATATTTATAACATGTTTTTAAATTTTTTAAGCTATTAGCTATTGAAATTTATAATACTTTTTCGGTATTGTAATTTACTATTTCAAGCTGTTAGCTATTGTAATTTATAATACTCTCCTTGTTCAACCTTTTTGGCATTGATAGTCAATTTATATTTTAGATGTAATTTAAGTTTTTTAATTATTGTGATTTATAATACTTTTGTTTCTATTCCAATTTAAACGACATTGATATAATTTCGAGAGTCAACTAAAAATCACGATTGAAGTAGCGAAACAGACATGTCTTGAACGACTCATAATAACTAATTAAACGTGATATAGCAAAACTGCTATAAAAATTACTTGTGAAAAAAAATTTAAGTGGACCTTATATAAGATGTAAAATTAATTTAAAATATCAAGAATTAATTTATCATTTTATGTCGATTTTACTTTGTTTATTAAATATTATTATTTTTATAATAGTTGGATGACTTATAATAATTAATTAGAGGTGTTATAGTAAAATTACGGTAGATTAGGAGTGATATAGTAAAATCACGAAGCAAGCGGGCAGCTGTAAGCAGGCATGACAACTACTAGCTGCCTGCTTGAGCTGTCAGCTGACACTCATATATAATAGTAATACTAGATGGTAGAGCTCGTGCATTTTGAATTAAAGCTACATAGAGATTAATTCCATATGTTAACACACAAAGCATTTATTGAAAATTAAAAACAGATTGTCAAAGGCGTGATTTTTTGTTTCATCAATGTTAGTTTCTTTGCTTTGATAGAATTATCAAACAACCATCATGGGTATTCTTGTGGTACATCACTTGAGTTTTTATATTTCATCTGATATATCGATTGAAGCGGAAAGAAAAGTGCCATTTGAAGATACGCGTTTTGCAGTTCTTCCTAGGTAAACATATGTACACACTATAGAGTTGCAGTAGGTTGCTCCTCAACTCTAGGACCTGTTCCTAGTTGGAATCAACCAACAAGAACTAGGAGAAAGCTAAACAATAAGATACACGAAGAAAGTAAATAATAAACAAAAGAGTTCTACGTGAAAATTCCTTACTCAAGGGAGAAAAACCACAACTTGCCTCCAGGATTTCTAGGCTCGACTATATCCAAGCAACTTCTTAAGTATAGACTCCAGACTCCAAGGATTGAACTCCTAATCCTTAATCTCCTAGTTTTAACTCTATTACAAGAAAACAGAAGCAGTAACTCTACTGCTTCAACCTCCAACTAACTCTAACTGGACACAACAAGCTAACTTTAGCTTAAGAATCACCTAACTCTATATGATTACAGAAAAAATTAGGTTTACACCACAACACCTACTAAGAATCATACAAGAAACAGTAGGCAAATGTTTAACAACACCTTACAAAGACTCAAGTACAAAAAGGAAATAAAATACAACTTGATGAACTATTAGTTTCCTGTTGTGAAAGGAGTTTTTAATTCTAGAGCTTCAAGAGATATTTTGTTGTAAAATTATGGAAGCTCGGTTTTCTTGTTGAAGAAGAAGATCAATATATATGTATGACACAAGAAAACCTAGGAGGAATCTCATTGGTTGATATAAAAAGGTGGACTTTTGTACTTTCTTCTAGCTGTGACAGTTGAATATGATAGTGACGGGTGAACCCAGCCTATTCCCTAAGCGTAGCAACTTTGTTATAGCATAATCTCTAGGAAACAGGTCCCAACATACAGTTTATCAATCATAAAAACTAAGGACTTATCAATTTCTCCCTTTTTGATGATGACAAACCTATGCATGCATTCAACAGCTTCAACAATCTACACAACACATAACATACAAAACAACACACCTTGTTTCCATCAATTCCCCCTATCATTGATACACCTAAGCATATCTTACACCTTATTCCCCCTGAGTGTGAGAACCCCTTTTTCATTATTCATATCAGAAGCTCTGTTCCCCCTCAAAATCCCACAACATACATAACTATATAAGTATACACAACATCAAACATAGTATACTATAGATACACAACTCAACTACATGACTACATCTCAACTTCCTCCTTTTGGTATTATCAAAGAGGTTAAGCAGTAAATCAAGTATAGATAAGTATACATATTAATCCATGGCCATGAGGCTATACTTACATGAACAAGAAAAGATTAGACAGAAGTAGAAAAAGTGATAGCACAAAAGTGTTTCATTATTGATCAAGAATTTAGTAACAAATGCTATTAAAAAACAGTAACCCTAAAAACATCATAATAACTGTACCAAGTACAATCCAGAGACAAACACTAAGAGAGTAGTTTGTTATATAAGCTTAAAAGGGGGAGATAAAAGGGAAAAAAGTTGGGATCAGATTAGAAAGAAATCAGAAAGAAGGACCAAAAGCTTTAAATATCTGCCTAAGAAGTAGAGTTATTCTTTCACTCTTTACAGCATGAGCCTTGATAATTTGTGTCATGATCCGAACCAGGGCCTGACCATGACAAATATCTCAAGTCCACTGAGGACCAGAGACCCCCCTTTGCCTAGTCAAACAGAAAACAACACAACTAGGAGCGGATGAATTTTAAACATATAACAAGATAGAAAATCAGATAACTTAAAATTACTTAAAGATGTACAACCAACAATTCTCATTCTACACTAATTCACAAAGCCTCTAAACAGACCAAAACCAATCTAAATTGGGACATTCCCCCGATGATATCCAAAAAAGAATCTGAATGAAATAGTCTATGACATAATAAAACCTAATCAAGAAATGAGAATCTCCTGAATAATGGAAGCTCATCACTTCAATCTGGCTCACAATTAATCCAAAAATCCTATCACTACATAGGAAAAGTAGAAGTGTCTGTGTTCCTTGCATTGCGTGGATATACAACATTTGGAGATGGTTAGCGGATTGAGAGATAACATGTAACTCAGGGATAAGGGGATAAAATAGTGCCATGATCGACAGTTCAAAATTATTCAATATTAATGCACATAGTCATATGCATATACATGTATATAACATGCCGGGATAGGGAACAAGGCTTAGCATGAACTTTAAAACATTAGCCTGGGTTGTGTAGCATAACCGTCATAATAGTACCCACGAGCTATATGGGCCTGAGCTCTCACCTTCTGGTCAGGCCCTGATGTGTGTAGGTGCACAAACCAGAGAATAATCATAACATATATGCTCAGGGGACTCGAACCTCCTTGTCATATATCAAGGGTAACTTGAACACTCAATCATTTAGACCCTTACACTAGCAAATGTGGTTTCCAGTAGTAGTCGTCTCGATACTTCTACTTTCATGATGAACTACACAACCCATGAGGATATGATGATAATTCCTAACATATTTCTTAGTTGCTTATAATATCCCCCTTATGTTAAAAAAACTAATATACATCCTCCTTCTTCTTTGAGGAATCCATCTTTGTATATCATGGTATATTCATTAATCGTATACCGCACATTAACTATTAGATGGACAATGTGTGATTCCTGACTTAGAATCAATTTTGAGGGAAAATTAATCATAATTTATTAGTTTGATGCATACAAGTACTTTTGTATATAATATCAAACCAAAACATGAAGTTTTGTTCTCATTAGCAATGGTTCAGTTATTTATTGAAGGCATTCAACGCCAAACCATCTTCATCAAGATTAATTATCTTGATTATACAATCTGAAAATTATGCTCTTATCTCAATTTTATTGAGCAAACAACTTTATGAATGTCAAACTGTAGGTTGACAATAAATGTACATGTGATTATCTTATATTGATGCATCTTTTCAACATATCACATAGTAGGTGAACGGGCTCATATTCACATTTTATACTTTTCAAATTTTGAGGGATCCAATCCCCAAATTAGTTGGTCCAACCAACTTTTCATGAGAACAAGCAACAAAAATAATTCTTGAAGAATCTTTTATTTCTTTAACATATGTCTAATACTCAATATGCGCATCTTCATGATCACAAATTATTTATGTCAATAGATTAAGTAATTTGTATTAGTAACTCCAAGTTACCATAACATGTGCAAAAATTCTTTAGTAAACATCAGGTTTACTATTGCATAAATTTCGTATCAATAAACAATAAACTCTTAGTTTATTATGGCATGTGATTTCATCATGCTTGAGTAACTTTTCACATTCGTGTTTCTTATCATAATAACTTGGAGATATTGAATCTTCCAATTATTTTACCTCTTTTAAAGGTAGATTGTGATATCTTCACAATTAAGAACACATTCGAATGTATATACAGTCATATTCACACCCCCAGGGTCTAGATCTGTATTTATAATAATCAAAATTCTCATTCCCAGGAATGGAATATAATCATGCCTTAAGCGTATCAAATTATGATAGTCACTACAAAAGAAAATTGAGACATACATGTGATTTATTGCTACCACATTCGATTCAAGGAATGGAGCATATTTAATGGGACATGTTCACTAAATACCCATTATTTTACCTTAGCCATCACAATATTATCAATATGGTGTATTGAGATTCAAACTCAACATCTTATCTATATAAAGGCGTCTTAGGAATAAATTGGGTCTTGAACCCAACATATTACCATCCGTTTTGATAATACTGTTCTTGAGGAATAAATTTAAAACATAAATGATTCCAAACCAATTGTTTTTCCTCAAATCCAACAATAATTATATTATTAGTAGCAAAAGACAAATAACATAAGGATTTACTAACCTTGATTTATAATCCCACCTTGTTTGGCAGAGTCTCATGCTGATAACGTGTTATAAAATATAAAGTAAAAATACATGGATGGGGATTCCCTTGTACCCTTCGCCCTCCGTGATACATATATATGCGTATAGACTTGGGGGATTACCTTGTAACCCACAAGCTCAAGGTCATCAAGACAACCTCTCATGTCAGTAAATATGAGTTTCCAATGTCTGTTCTTCATATTCACACCTTCGCGGCTAGCTATCACAATCCCCACTATTGCCCAATTAAAATATTTAACACATAACCAACCACCAATACCAAGAGTCAGTTTTTAAGGCATTATTAAGTGGTGTAGTTATACCGGCTATATCTTGCATGAAATGTCATTAAGCCAAGAATTAGGAAATTTTCGTATACCCCGCAGACTCCATTATTAAAATCACTTGGGGGATTCCCATTTACCCTACAAGGTTTTCAAAACCACCGTTAACCATTTTGCCATTCATGCAATGCCTCAATTCAAGTAATACATTAAACCAAACACCTTGGGGATTCCATTGTACCCTTAATTCAAATTCTGACCTTTCTCATAACTATAAACCAATTTTACAATACAGGGTTGGGGTTATAACCACTTCAAAAGTCATAGGTTTAGAGAAAATTACCATTCTTAAGTTTAAGCACCATACCCATGCACCCACATGTTCAAAACCATATTTAAAACATAGAAAACCATAATTAAACCATGGGAAAACATTATTCAACAATAAGCATTAAAACCCCCCAACCTTTATTTCAAAACCATAATAATACCATGAAATCCATACATTAAAATATGCGCTTTTAAAAAAATAACAATGAGGAAAGAGTAACATGCCGGAAATAACAAGAAATTTGGAAGAGATAGCACCCCTAGAACCCTAGATAATTACTTTCTTTGAAACCCTAGACTTAAGCTTATATAGAGAGTTTGAGAGAGAATTTTGGGAGTATTTTATTAAGAATGGTGTGATAATAAAGTCCCAAGGAAGGTTTTAAGTCGTGGTGTCCAAGGGGTTAAAGTGAAAATATCCAGAATGCCCTTAACTTAAAAGCCAAAAAAGTGTCGCCCTTGGCTACGAGTCAACCATTGACTAGTAAATACTCTTTACGACTCATTACCATAAGTCGTAACCAAGATAGTGACCAAGAACCCCATACACTATCAACCTTATAAGTTAACCACCTAACTCATAACCAGATCCTATGACTCGTAAGGTCCAGTCATAGGCAATATAGAATTCAAATGGTTATACATTGGATAACCTATGATTTCACCTCACGACTCATAACATATCCTTACGGCTCTTAGTGAGCCATTCATACTCAGAGCTGAATCAAGCCAAAAACTTACTAATTTGGTTATAGTTCATCCCAATGACCCGTTACCAGGCCTTATAACTTATATCCCCAAGTCATAACTAAGGCAGAAACCTAAACACCATCCACTGGATACCTTACAACTAGGGATACCTGGTCCCATCAAGACACCTTATGACTCGAATGGTCAAGTCATAATCAAGGCAACAGAGCTTAAGAAATTTTTAAGGGAAAAAAATTCGAACTGCTTCACATAAGATCCATAAATACCGCCAGGGGATTTGTCAACCCAAAAGACATGACCAAGAACCTATAATGTCCATACCAGGTATGAAAAACAGTCTTAAGGATATATACCTCCCTAATCTTTAACTGATGATAACCCGACGGAAGGTCAATCTTAGAAAAGCATCTAGAACCTTAAAGTTAGTCAAACAGGTCATCGATCCTATGAAGAGGATACCTATTCTTCATAGTGACCTTATTCAACTGCCAATAGTCTATACATATTTGAAGGGACCCATTCTTCTTACGCACGAAAAACACAAGAGCACCCCACGGAGAAATACTAGGGCGAATAAAACCCTTATCAAGAAGATCTTTCAACTGCTTCTTTAGCTCTTTTAACTCAACTGAAGCCATTTCGTATAGAGGGATAAAGATAGGACATGTATCCAGAAGAAGGTCAATTTCAAAGTCTATTTTCCTATCGGGAGAAATACCAAAAAGGTCATCAGGAAAAACTTCGGGAAACTCACTAACCAAAGCAAAAAATTGCAAAGAAGGGCCCTAAGAATTAGAATCCTTAACCCAAACTAGATGATATAAACACCCCTTGGAAATTAATTTTTAGGCTTTAAGATAAGAAATAAAACTTTCCTTAGGAACCAAGGAACTCCCTTCCCACTTAATTACCGGTTCATTTGGGTATTGAAAACTAACCCTCCGGGTTCTATAATCAAGAGACACATAGCGCGAATGGAGCCAATTCATCTCCAATATCACATAAAAATCTAAGATATCCAACTCTATTAGATCCACCAATATCTCCCTACCACAGATAAATACCATACAACCCCTATAGACCTTCTAGCCACAACAGAGTCACCCACCAGGGTAGATACAAAAAGGGATCAAAAATATATTCGGGATCAAAACTGAAATGAATAGCCACATAAAGGGTTAGATAAATTTAAAAAAGGTAGACCCCGAATCAAGTAAGAAATACACATCATGAGAGAAAAGTTATAACATACTAGACAACATCAAGAGAAGTCTCAGATTCTTGATGGATGAAAAGAGCATACAGATGATTCTAGCCAACGCTCGTATTAGAAGTAGCACATTTTGATGCTGGAGCTGATGAAGTAGAAATCAGAACCTTATTAGCTCCAGTGGAAACTCTAGCAAAAAGATAATGTTACATTATATGACCAGGCTGCCCGCAGTTGAAGAAAAATCTCCTCCTCTTAGCTTAATTACCACAGTAAAGCTGACCGCAGAATCTGTAAGGAAGGTAGGATGAGGCTGATTGGGCCCCATTGGCTTGAAATTGGGTACCTTGTACCATAAACCCATTATTTCTCTAGAAGCGATGATCATCAAATGGCTTAGGATAAGGAGCACTGATAGTTGAATAGACACTCTCCCAATTCATCTCCTTAGTATACTATCCCCCATCTCTATTATTATCCTACTGATTGGCGCCCTGCCCTGAATATCTGATCCTCTTGTTCTGTCTCTCTTCCATCTTTACCTATTTTCTTTTCCCATAGGACTAGATTGGAATGATAGAGAGGTCACTAACTAGGCCAACATATGAATAAAATGGTGGAACTCTATATTAGACTCATCACCTGAGGTATCAGGGCGGGAGTATCATCATCCTGAAGAGATTGGGGGGGACTAGTAGGGATCGGTGGAACTCTACGGGGGCAATCAAAAAAAGGGACCCTAGACCTGGTTTGTACCCCATAAGCAAGATGAGTTTCTTCCATATTGTCCTTATGTGGGATAGAGGAGTTTCCGCGAGCATCAGACCTTTAGGAAGGCATGATTTAAAATATGAACAAACATAAATCAGAGGAGATTTCAAAATTCTAGACTCTATAGGCAGAAAATAGAACACAAGGAAGGGAAATATTCCTAAATGCCCCATAGCCTCTCCCTTAAAAGTGTGGCATACTACATACCTATAAAAGAGCCTCTACTCGAACAACTTTATGGACAGATAATTGACCATGAACCTAGGTCTCTAATACCAACTTTGTCACAACCTAAACTAGGGTCTGACCATGATGGGGATCTAAAGTCCATCAAGGACTGGAGAACCCCTCACTTTATAGTCAAAAAGAACTCAACACAACTAGCAATAAATGAATTTCGAACATATGACAAGATAAAAAAATTAGATAACTTAAAAATTACTCCTTCCATTTAAAAAAGAATGACCTACTTTCCTTGTTAGTCTATTTCAAAAAAAATTAGTCCCTTTTTTTGGCAATACTTTAATTTCAACTTTTCACGTGGCATGTTAAGGACCACAAGATTAAAGAGTATTTTGGTACATTTGACACAACTTTAATTTAAGGCCACAAGATTTAAAAATCCTTTTTATTTTCTTAAACTTTTGTCAAGTCAAAATAGGTCATTCTTTTTTAAACGGAGAGAGTACTTAATGATGTCCAACCAACAACTCCCATTCCCCAGTAATCCACAAAGCCTCTAAAAAGACTAAAAGCAATCTAAGCCAATACATACCCCCGATGATATCCTAAATGAATCTGAATGAAATAGTCCATGACATAATAAAACTAAATTATGAAATAAGGATCTCCCAAAGAATGGAAGATTGCTACTTCAATCTGATTACGATCAATCCAAAAACCCTATCACTGCATAGAAAAAGTAGAACTGTCTTCATTCCCTGCATCGTATGGGGATACAACATCTGAAGATAGTTAGCGGGTTGAGCACTAGTATGTAACTCAAGGATAAGGGGATAAAATAGTGCCATAATTGTCAATTCAAAATCATTCAATACTAATGCTCAGATTCATATGCATATACATATATATAACATGTCGGGATAGAAAATAAGTCTTAGCATGAACTTTATAATATTAACCTGGGTTGGGTAGCATAACCATCATAATAGTACCCACTGGCTATATGAGCCTTAGCTCTCACCCCTAGTCAGGCCCAAGTGCATGTAGCCATATAAACCGGAGAATTATCATAACATAGATGCTTAAGGGACTCAAACCACCAGGCCATATATCAAGGGTGACTTGAAAACCCAATCATTTAAACCCCTACACCGGCAAACATGATTTTCAGCAGTAGCTCTCTCGGTGCCTCCACTTTCATGGTGAAATACACAATGCCCTTTAAGCACAATTAAAACATTTAGAATATAACCCATTTATTTTATCAAGGATTCATTCATTAAGGCAATATCAAGCAGTATCGTCATATCAACTATAGCTTGCAAGCACATGCCAATTTTCCAAATCTAATTATTTGCCAATGGGACTCTAACTCCTTAGCTAACATATAATACCATATGTCTGGGAGTTTCTGTGTATCATACAATTTCTCTCTTGTGTCGTACCTACACCATATGAGTAATATGTTATACTCATATGCAATTTAGTATGCTGGGGTAAACTTTCTATTGTGGATACGACTTAACCCCTAGAAGTCATCAGGTAGGGTATGAGTGGGATGATGTTAAGTCATAAGTTCATCAATAAGGTCTTCCTAAGCTTTTTCCAAGGTAAGAGTAGAGGGTTAGGAGTAGTATGAAGATGATACTAGTCATAAGTAAAACTCTTATGTTGACCAGTGTGTATCCTCTTGAGTCTGCTAAGCTTACAAGTTGGGAAGCTAAGTCGTACCCTACCATATGAGTCATATGGTAGACTAGTAAAGACTAATGAGCATTTTCTATAAAGTTTAGTTAAGGGATTTTTGGTCTTTTCCTCCATTATAACTTTCCATCCATGACCTATAACCCTCAAAGAGGCATTATTTTCCTAATCGTTCCAATCAAATAATAACACTTACATCCTCTCATTTTCAAGAACATCAAGATTAGGGCTTCTCTCACAAGTTCATCCTTTAAGTCCCAATATCCAAGACTTCTTCATAAGTCAAGAAAATTTAGGTATGTGGGGTTTATGAACAAGGTTATTCTCTCATCCTTGTGCCCCAAATACCTGATTTTAAGATTGAATTTCCGTATTTTGAATTAGGGTTCATACCCAAATAGCCATATTCTTGAATTATAATACTACCATGATATAAAAATTCTTAAGTGCATCAAGAATTGCTCATATTTATGTTTTGACCTATAAGGTTCATATTATGATTTTGATTTTATTATCTTGACTGCGATTGTTGAGAATTTTCAATGTGATTATTGAGCATAAAGTTTTGTTATAAATTTTCATGAATTTAGAATTAATTTCTAAGTCCTAAGTATAAGTATTGAGTTTACAAGAATATTATGCTCTTAAGCTCCATTGATAAATTTTATGATATGATTTAAAGTAAAGATTGATCTTTTGATCATAAGATAAGATATGAAATCCATATTTGTTTATCCTGATTATGATTTAAAGAAAGAGAAGCATAACTGATTTTTAGTCTATAAACCCTTATGCTATTTTAAGGTGAATTTCCTAAAGTATGAGCATATAAGTATTCTAGGAGTAGTATTTAGCACCAATAAGGGAATGCGGATGAGCGTATCCTAAATTTCTAAAAACTATGAGCCACTGTAGGTTAAGCTTTTTCCCAATATGAATGAAGTGAAGTAATCACTAATATTAAGGTTCTATTCTGATGGCAAGGGTAGAACAGCTCTCTCCAACGTAGTTAAGATGTTGCACTCCATGGTAGCTCACATGGTTTATATCGGTTAGAAGAATCTCCTATAAGAAAGAATAAAAGTAAAGCTTTTAGAAACTAAGTGTTATGGCTTACAAAGTTTATCCTTATGCTTTATTATTAATATTCATGATTTTGTAGTCTTTTGTGTGTTTCAATCTCAAGGTGAGTCACTTACACTTAGTATACATTAATTAAAAGCTTATATGTATATTCAGTTATTGTTTTACTTATGCATTCACCCCCATATACTCATTACATTTCAGAGGTACTGCCTACATATATGTCTATGTGCTACATTGTCTTATAATGTTGGTTCTGGTGCTTATGTCCAGCAACACGATTAACTACAGGTATCATCACCTACATCCCTACATTTGGTAAGTCCTCATAGTCTGGGGACCTAATTTATCAAACTTCTATTCATAGATAAAAGTATTTAGTTATTTGACTTCAGTTTATAATTGGGTCAGCTAGGGTCTATACCAGTGGCTCTCTATTTATTATTAGAGGTATTTTAGAATATTTAAGTATCAAGTTCAAAGAGTTCTTTGAAGATTCCCAAGTTAAAGACTTTTATTAAAATATTTCTTTGTTTACCTTCAAGTTCTATTTATGTTAGCTCACTTTTCTTATGAGTTTTAAGTTAAGTAGGCTTAATGGGTTATCTTGGGACTATTCGTAGTCTTGAGCATCATGTGAAGTCCAGGGAGTACTTCTGGGTCATTACAAACTATGTATCAGAGCCTAATATTTTGAAGAGTCCTAGGGAGACAAGTTGCATTACGTAGAGTCTTAATCTTGGGTGTGAAGTGCGCCATATTTTTGAGAAAGATGCTATAAAATGAGTTAGGAATCATTATTTCTTTCATGATCTATCGTGCTTACAATTGTCCCTATCTGTCTTAACTAGTGCTTTCATGTGATAGAATATGTCTCCTAGCCGAGTTGATGCACACAGAAAAAATGATCAACCACCCCTACACGTCGACCTTCTGAATGAGAATGTGTCTCATGCTGAATTTTGGGTTGCTTTTCAAGCGTTGGACCAAAATATAAATGCCAATGTTCAGGGCAACCAACAGGCAATATTTCCACTTTAGTAAACTGGCAATTTAGGTATAGCCAGGATTCAGGATTTTATGAGGATGAATCCACC
The DNA here is from genome assembly GCF_002878395.1 of Capsicum annuum. Classification (NCBI taxonomy): domain Eukaryota; kingdom Viridiplantae; phylum Streptophyta; class Magnoliopsida; order Solanales; family Solanaceae; genus Capsicum; species Capsicum annuum. Next base: position 125,387,481 of record NC_061115.1, on the reverse strand, counting down.
TAAGTTCCATGGGTCAAAGGTGGATGAGGATCCTCAACTCTTTATTGACAAGGTAAGAAAGATTACTCAAATTATGCATGTTACTAAAGAGGAGAGTATAGAGTTGGCATCCTATAGGCTGAATAATATTGCTTATGATTGGGTTGTTATGTGAAAGGAAGGTAGGGGTGAGAATGTTGCTCCTATGTTTGCCAGGTATTTTAGAATGCTTTTCTGGACTGGTTCTTCTCGAGTGAGATAAGAGATGCTAAGGTGGAGAAGTTCATAAACCTGATGCAGGGCTCTATGACAGTAAAAATGTACTGCCTTAAGTTTACTCAGTTGTATAAGTATGCTCCTAAGTTGTTATCTGACTCTAGAGCTTGTATGAGAAAGATTGGTATTTTAAGAGTATAGGACTGCATGCTTATTAGGGATATGGATATTTCTTGGTTGATGACTCATGCTCAACAGATTAAGGCAGAAAATTTAAAGAAAAGAGAAAAGAGAAACAAAAGGGCTAGGACTGGACAATTTGAGTATAGTCTGACAAGATCTGGAGGAAGAAGCCGTTCGTAGTTTCAGGGTCATTCATCAGTGCCAACACCATCTTCAACCAGTGCCCCTGCACCTAGGACCAGGCAGGAATATTTAGGCAGGACATCAAATTCTAAGTTTGAGAATAGTATAGTCAGGAGGCCTAGTTACCCGACATGTGCAAAATATGGAAGAACCCATCTTAGTGAGTATTTGATGGGCAAAAAGAGGTTGCTATAGTTGTGGTAAGTTGGGACATAGGGTCAAAGAGTTTCCTTATACTAAGAAGTGAATAAGAGATGTTCATCCTTAGACTTAGGTTACTAATGCAACAGCTCAGCCAGGTCGCCCAGTTTCTCCATAGGGCGCATCATCTAGTATCGGTGGCGATCAGTGCCATAATTGGTTCTATTCTTTACCATACCATCAGGAGTAGAAGAGTTTACCAGATGTTATCACTGGTATGCTTTGTACCTTTCACCTTGATGTATGTGTGTTATTAGACCTGGGATCAAATCTCTCTTATGTAACTCCCTTAGTTGCTGTGACTATTTAGGTAGGACCTAAAAATCTTTCTAAGACCTTCTTAGTATCTACCCCTGTGGGTGAGTCAGTTGTTGTAAGATAAGTCTATAAGAAGTTTCCTATCACTTTCCTCCAAAATATCATACTAGCGAACCTAATAGAGTTAGAAATGGTAGATTTTGATGTCATTCTGGGCATGGAATGACTCCATTCATGCTATGCATCAATATATTATCACAATCGTGTGGTGAAGATTTAGTTCCCTAGTGAAGCAATTTTTGAGTGTAAGTATAGTTCTGTGTCTCCAAAAAGTCATTTCATCTCTTATCTTAAGCCCAAAAAGTTAATATCAAAAGGATGTATCTATCATTTAGTTTAAGATATAGATACTAAGTCTGAAGCTCGAACAGTTCAGTCAGTCCGTGTAGTCAATGAGTTTCTAGAGGTTTTTCCTAAAGATTTGCTAGGGGTACCTCTAGCTATAGAAATAGAATTTAGTATTGATCTTCTTCCTGACACTCAACCCATCTCTATCCCTTCATATCGTATAGCCCAAACCGAGCTTAAGGAGTTAGAAGAGCAGCTTAAAGACCTCTTAGATAAAGGTTTCATAAGACCCAATGTTTCTTTATGGGATGCTCCAGTCCTGTTCTTGGGCAAAAAAGATGGTACTCTCAGAATATGTATAAATAATAGACAGTTAAAAAAGGTTACCATCAAGAACAAGTATCCCATTCCTAGAATCGATGATTTGTTTGATCAACTTCAGGGTGCCAAGTGGTTCTCCAAGATTGACCTTAGATCGGGCTATCATTAGTTGAAAGTTTAGGAGCAAGACATTTATAAAATAGCTTTTCGAATGAGGTATGGTCACTTTAAGTTTGTGGTTATGTCATTTGGAATAGCAAATTCTCCTGTAGCCTTTATGGATTTAATGAACAGGGTCTTCAATAAGTACTTGGATATATTTGTCATTGTCCTTACAGATGACATACTGGTGTATTCTCTGAGTAAGGAAGAGTATGCAGACTATTTAACTATAGTGCTGCAGACCCTCAAGGATCGTCAATTGTATGCGAATTTTGGTAAATATGATTTTTGGTTGGAATCTATTAACTTCTTAGGCATGTCTTTTAAGGGGCTGATATTCATGTAGATCCTAAAAAAACTAATGCAGTGAAGCACTGGACTAGACCCATCATGCTATTCGATATCTGTAGCTTTTTAGGCTTAGCTGGGTACTACAGAAGAATTGTACAAGGATAGCTACACCATTGACTAAGCTGACCCAGAAGAAAGTAAAGTTTATATGGTCAGATAAGTGTGAGAAGATTTTCCAAGAGTTGAAAATAGATTGACTTCAGCACCAGTTTTAGCTTTACCGGAGAAGTTAGATGGATTTGTAGTGTATTGTGATTCTTCCAAAGTTGGGCTAGGTTGTATATTGATGCAGAATGGGAGAGTAATAGCTTATGCCTCTAGGCAACTTAAGGATTATAAAAAGAATTTCCCAAATCATGATTTGGAGTTAGCTACTATGGTTTTTGCTTTGAAAATTTGGAGGCATTACTTTTATGATGTGCATGTTTATGTTTTCACTGACCATAAGAGTCTTTAGTATGTATTTTAGCAAAGGGAGCTGAATCTATGTTAGAGAAGGTGGTTGGAGCTATTGAAAGATTGTGACATAAATGTGCTCTATCATCTGGTTAAGGCGAATGAAGTGGCAGATGAGTTAAGTAGGTTGTCTATGGGTATGTGTCTCATGTGAAGAAGAAAGAATGAGAGTTGGCTAAAGAAGTACATAGATTGGCTCGTTTGGGAGTATGTTTGCTTGACACTGACAATGGGGGAGTAGTAGTTCAGAATGGTTCAGAATTATCTTTGGTAGTGAAAGTGAAGGAGAAACAACGAAATGATCCCATACTTAGCCAAATATTAAAGGCAGTTTAGCAGCAGAAGGTTGAGATTTTCTCCCAAGGGGGAGATGGTGTATTCGCTATCAAGGTAGACTTTGTGTACCAAAAGTACACGAGTTGAGGGAAAGGATACTAGTTGAGGCTCATGGTTCGAGGTACTCCATTTATATGGGTGCCACTAAGATGTACCATGACTTACAGAGATTTATTGATGGAATAGTATTAAGAGGGACATAGCCGAGTTTGTAGCCGAGTTTCAGTAAGTTAAGGTTGAACACCAAAGACCGGGTGGTATATTGTAAGAGATTAGTATCCCTACTTTGAAGTGGGAAGTAGTGAATATGTATTTCATCATAGGTTTGCCTCGTACTAGACGACAACATGATTTAATTTGGGTCATAATAGACCAAATGACTAAGTCAGCCTATTTCCTACCTATTAAGACTTCAGACATTGCGAAGGATTATGCTAGAATGTATATCCAAGAGTTAGTAAGGCTTTATGGAATACCCTTATCCAACATATAAGACAGAGGCACACAGTTTATGTGATAGTTTTGGCAATCTTTTCAGAAAGGCCTTGGTACAAAGGTTAAGCTTAGTATCGTATTTCATCCACAGACCAATAGTTAGGAAGAAAGCACAATCTATACATTAGAAGACCTATTGAGAGAATGTGTTTTAGACTTTAAAGGGAGTTGGGATGACCGCCTACCATTGATTGAGTTCACTTACAATAATAGTTATCATTCTAGCATTCAGATGGCTCCATTTGAAACGTTGCATTGGCGCAGGTGAAGGTCACCTATAGGCTGGTTCGAGGTTGGTGAAGTGACGTTGATTGGGTTGAATTTTTTCTTAAAGCTTTGGAAAAGTTCCTGTTGATTCTTGAGATATTGAAAACTTCTCAAAGCCGTCAAAAATCTTATGCGGATGTAAGGATGAGAGAGCTCAAGTTTGAAGTAGGCGATTGGGTATTCTTAAAGGTGTCACCTATGAAGGGGATAATGAGATTCAGAAAAAAAGGAAAGTTGAGTCCGCGATTTTTTTGGTCCCTATAAGATAGTGAAGCATGTAAGAGAGGTTGCTAATGAGTTAAATCTTCTATCAGAATTAACTGCAGTTCATCCTGTGTTCCATGTTTCAATGTTTAAGAAGCGTATTAGAAATTTGTCCTTAATAGTTCCCTAAGAGAGTATTAGGGTCAAAGATAACTTATCATATGAGGAGATTCCGGTTCATATACTTGATGGACAGGCCCGAAGGCTAAGGAATAAAGAAGTATCGTCAGTAAAAGTTCTTTGGAGAAACCAATTGGTTGAAGGGGCTACTTGGGAAGCTGAAGTAGAAATGAAGACAAAGTATCCTCATATCTTTTCATCTAGTTTCGTTCCTACCTAACGTAAAGCATGATTTACAGCACATTTTTCTCCTTAAGTATGTTTAATTACTCCTGTGTCATATGTCATATTATGAGAAATTGACTCCTCTTGATAGTGGTAAAGCTTGATTGTACTTTTTAATGAGGACGTGTTGATTCTTATTCAAGTCCCCATCCTAGATGAATCACACTCGAGGATGAATATTTTACAAGGGGGAGATAATGTAATACCTCATGTCTAGGAGTTTTTGTGCATCATACGACTTCTCTCTCAGTCTTACCTACACCATACTAGTAGTATATTGTAGTCATATGCAAGACAGTGTGGTTTGGTGAACTTTCTGTTATGGATATGACTTGACCCCTAGAATTCATTAGGTAGGGTATGAGTGGTATGATGTTATGTCGTAAGCTCATCAGTATAATTTTCCTAAGTTTTGTCTAAGGTACAAGTAGAGGGTTAAGAGTCGTATGAAGATGATACTAGTCATAAGTGGAACTCGTATATTGACCAGTGTGCATCTTCGTGAGTCTACTAAGCTTACGAGTTGGGGACCTAAGTCATACCCTACCATACGAGTTGTATGTTAGATCAGTAAAGATTGACGAGTATTTTCGTTGAAGTTCAGCTAAGGGGTTTTTGGTATTTTCCTCCTTTATAACTTCCCATCCATGACCTATAAACCTCAAAGAGGCATTATTTTCCTACTCTCTCCAATTAAAAAAACAACACTTACATCCTCTCATCTTCAATAACATCAAGACTAGGGCTTCTCTCACAAGTTCATCTTTCAAATCTCAAGTTCCAAGCTTCATTCACAAGTTAAGAAACTTAAGGTATATGGGGTCTATTAACAAGTTTATTCTCTCATCCTTGTGCCCAAAATACATAGTTTTAAGTTTGAATTTCTTTATTTTAAATTAGGGTTCATACCATAATAGCCATATTCTTGAATTATGATACTGTCGTGAGGTTAAAAGCTTTAAGTGCATCAAGAATTGCTCATATTCATGTTTTGACTTATAAGATTCATATTGTGATTTTGATTTCATTATCTTGACTGGGATTGTTGAGAGATTTCAATGTGATTATTAAGCATGAAATTTTGTTTTGAATTTCCATAAATTTAAAGCATGAATTTTAAGTCCTAAGCATAAGTATTAAGTTTACAAGAAGATTATGCTCTTAAGCTCCATTGATAAATTTTATGATATGATTTATAGTAAATATTGATCTTTTTATCATAAGATAATATATGAAATTTATATTTCTTCATTTTGATTATGATTTAAAGAAACGAAAGCTTATCTGGTTTTCAGTCTATAAACCCTTATGCTATTTTAAGGTGACTTTCCAAAAGTATGAGCATATAAGTATTTTGGGAGTAGTATTTAGCACTGAAAAGGGAATTTGGATGAGTGTATCCTAAATTCCTATAATCTACGAGCCACCATAGGTTAAGTTTTTTCCCAATATGGATAAAGTAAAGTGGTCACTAAGATTAAGGTTCTATTCTGATCGCAAGGGTAGAACAGCTCTCCCTAACATGGGTAAGATGTTGGACTCCATAGTAGCTCACATGGTTTATGTTGGTTATAAGAATCTCCCATAAGAAACAATAAAAGTAAATCTTTTAGAAACTAAGTGTTATGGATCAAAAAGTTTATCCTTATGCTTCATTATTCATATTCACGATTTTGCAATCTTTTGTGTATTTCAAGCTTAAGGTGAGTCACTTACACTTAGCATGCATCAATTGAAAGCTTATATGTATATTTAGTTATGTTTTTACTTATGCATTCACCCCCACATACTCTGTACATTTCAAAGGTACTGACCCACACATATGTCTATGTGTTACATTGTCTTATAATGTATGTTCTGGTGCTTGTTTCCAGCAGCATCATTGATTATAGACATTATCATCTACATGCTGACATTTGGTGAGTCCTCATAGTTCGAGGACCCAGTTTATCAAAATTCTATTCATAGATAAAAGTATTTAGTTATTTTACTTCAGTTTATAATTAGTTCAGTTGGGGTCTTTCCCAATGGCTCTCTAGTCATTAATAGAGGCTTTTCAGACTATTTAATTTTAAAGTTTAAAGTATATTTAAAAGATTCCCAAGTTAAATACTTTTATTAAAATATATCTTTGTTTACCTTCAAGTTCTATTTATGTTAGTTCACTTTTCTTATGAGTTTTAATTTAAGTAGGCTTAATGGGTTAGCTTGGGACTATTTGTAGTCTTATGCACTATGTGATATCCATGGGGTACTTTCGGGTCATTAGATAACAATACTCTAAAGTTCTAAGTATGAACCAAACCCTTTAGCTAAGTGCGACTCTAACCCTCCTAATCCAATAGGAATCCAAAGTCCTAAGTATTAGCCAAATCATTTAGCTAAGTGAGACTCTAACCCATTGAACAATAGGACTCCAAAGTTTCAATTTTAGACCATTTCATGGTCACCAAGACCATTCAAAAGCAAATTTATCCATTGATGTAAAGAACCAGTTCAAAGTAGTAGGCAACGCCAAATGATTATTCACACTCCAAAACCATTTATGCAAGTATGTTGAGGTTCTCATTAATTTGTATATCGATATTCAATTTCTTAGGGAAATTCATGACCCCCATTCCATCACCACACCTGCAAACACCAATGGGTTCCAAATCCATCATCAATGCATAAATAATTTCATATAAACCATGAGAATAACAGTTTACATAATAGTAATCAAAACCCTCAACCAATCATTCAAACCCAGCATCAAAATCATGTGAATACCGTATCAATTCATGCCATAATTAAAACACAAGTTTAGGGAGAGATACACATGCCTTAATTGCCCAGAAAATTGAAGAAGAAATCCCCCTTTGAACCTTAGATGACTAAACTCTTGAAACCCTAACTTTGCCTTGACTTAGAAATTTGAGAGTGTTTCAGAGAGTGTATTTGATGATTAATTGTTAAGAATAGGGTCCCCAATTTGTTTTATGGTCATGGGTATTAAGTGTAGAAAGAGGGAAATGACAACAATACCCTACTTAAAAGTGTGGAAAAAACTCACCCAATCGTCACAAGTCAACTTATGACTCGTCATGTCTGGTTACTAGTCACCTTCATGACTCGTAGTCTAAATAGTAACTTAAGGACCCTTCATTATTGACCCTACGGGTCATACATTATGAATCGGTAGAGGTCACTATGATACATAAGGCCCTGGTCGTTTTCAAGGAAGAAATATCAGGAACCTTTACTAGTTTGGCTATGAGAAGTACCATATGACTCATTTAGAGTTTTGATGACTCCTAAAGAGTCAATTGTACTCAGGTCAGGGACTTTAGATAACACACTGGTCATTATATGGATGAAACATCATGACCCGTAATGAGTATTTATGAAACATTAGGTATGAGTCATAATCAAGGCAATACTTAGATGGACCTTACTGGTCAGGCTACGACTGGGGTCCTACGACCCGTATAGACACCTTACGACTCATAAGGTTAGTCATATCTTAGGTAGTGAACTCAAAACTCTTGGATTTTCCAGGTCCAAAATCTGGGATGTTATAATTTGTTTGGTCAATTCTTCATTCTTTGCAATCAAGACCTCAACTGGATCTTCAAACTTCTTTACCCTCTCCTGTTGCGCAACATTTTCATTTTTCAACTTTCTATTAGAACTAGCCTCCTCTTCTCTTCCTTTTATTGATGCTACTTTCAAAGCAACAATCTCAGCATCCTTTTGGGCTACCATAGCTATCATGACATCCAACTCTTCTCTCAGACCCTTCTGCACATCAATCAACTCAGACATAATTACCTTATATTTCCCACCTCCCCTTCTAGGAATGCATTTATTATCTTCAAGAGTTGTGATGTTGAACACTTTTTTTACTGAACCTGAATTTCCTTACCCATATTTAACATTGAAATAAGAAAATACCCTATTCAGCCAAATACCATAAGCTAATCCATGTTTTTCATCTTTTGCAGTCATGATTGTGTTGATATGTTCAATGACAATTGCTGGAAGATTAACTTTCTTATATTTAGACAACATTTCCATGAAGAATAAGTTTGGTCCCATCACAGTAGTCCTCTTCTCAAACTTGGGAAATAGGACTTTGTTCACCAACTCAAACAATAATTGATATTTACCTTTAAGAGTCTTTTTGCTGACATTTTTAATGTTCAAATCATCAAGCATACCATAAATTTTTAGAAAACTTACAGACACCTTTTCAGATCTTAGGGACTTGATCACTTCAGTCGGAGCTCTAAGGATTTCAAACAAGTGTATCTTCATCTAAACCCATATCCACTCCATTGACCTGTAAGTTTAAGTACAATCTAACATCAGAAATGGTCAGGTTATGATAAAACATCCTAACCTTCTCTTCATACAACTAAGGCATAGGCAACTCAAACAGGTGCTCCCAGTAAAAAAATTTCACCCAGTTAATTAACTCTCTCATTCCCGACATGTCATCCACATCAGGATCAAATACTCTCCTTTTAAGACTTAGATATCTTACCTTTCCTCTCTAGACAAAACTTTCTCTTTTCAGATAAAGTAACAACCTTCTTTAAGAAACCAGTTCCCTTGCCAGAACTCCCAAGAGTTCCTGAGGTTTTGGATGATTTGGAACTTGGACCTGGTACCTTACTAATATTCTTTTAAAATCTTTTTCTTTTACCGGTATCTTTTGAAACTGGTTTCTTCAATAAAAAATCCTTTCCCTTCTTAGGGGATATAATTCTTTTCCCTTTTGCCTTTGCTCTAGTGGCTTCCACACTTCTTTCTATATCAGAGTCAAGATTATCATTGATGGGTATACTGTTATCATCATTATCTGACAAGCCTCTAAAAAGATCAGTAAGGCTATCATAATCACTATCCCTATCATCACCATTCTCAATTTCTTCATCAGAGTCCTCTACATCCGCTGGCTTAATTATATCTATCCCTTCCCTTTTTTGGCCATATTCTCTTCTTAGCATTTTTCTTAATTCTTTCCAAAGATTCTCTCATCTGGTTTCTAGGACTTAACTTGGTCCCGAGTGGTTTGATGGTTCCTAATAATACTTTGGTCGAAGAAGAGGATATCCTTTTGGACATGTTCAAGATAAAGGCTTGTTATTATCACTGTCTGAGTAACCTTGCCACCCTTATTTCCTCTCGATAAATAAAGAACAGGTGGAAGTATAATATTTTTATCATCAGCATTCTCAATAGAGTTATTTTGCCTCTTGGTAAATAATGTTGGTTAGGGTGTTTCCCACCTAGGAGGTTCAGCACTTAAAGCAGTCAAACCTATACCTCTATCTTCTCACTCTTGGCCAGGATATTTGAAGGAGTTGCTTTAGAATTTGGCAAGTCCTCAAGTAGGTTTTCATCTAAAGAGGTGCTTCCAGATTTGCTAGTGGACTCATATTTATTATATTAAGGGGTCTTGGAGAATGAATCCAAAACCTAATATGATGGAACAACTTGGTTAAGACCTTTGTCTTTGGAGAGGTTGCTTTGAAAGTCATCCTCAGGAATTGAGGATTTAGAAGAATCAACTTTAGGGTAAACTTTTTTTTCAGATACGAGACTGATTTTGGGGTCAACATTGATAATTGCACCATTATTCTTTTCAGAGGGTGGATCATTTGAAGGGTTCATCTTCTCCTGAGTATAGTAGTTCTTGGCAATATTTCGCAGGGAAAGAGGAGAAAATTTTGTGATGGTAAATTGCTTCTCTTACTTAGAAGGAATGAAAGGAGTATCAATGACTATCAAAGGAACAGGACAACTTCTTTGAAATGGTTTGGGAATTTATGAGCATGTGTAAGAGACAATTTTGACAATGAGAAGGACAAAAATCTAATTTTTGGCTTTAAATAGGGCATGAAATAATGGTTCAGATTAAATGAATAGATGTGTCTGATGAGATATTGTAATGCCCTGGAAGTACCCCTGCACACCACGTGGTGCTCAAGACTACGAATAGACCTAACCTAAACATAAATAGAAAATAACTAAATTACTTGCATCACTGAACAAAAGTCTGATAAGTTAGGTCCTCAGACTATGAGGACTTACCAAAAGTAGGGATGTAGGTGATGATGCCCGTAGTCAATCATGCGGTTGGAAACGAGCACCAGAACCTACATTATAAGATAATGTAGCACATAGACATATATGTGGTCAGTACCTCTAGAATGTAATAAGTACGTGGGATTGAATGCATAAGTAAAATAATAACTGAATATATAAGTAAACTTTCAAATGATGCATGCTAAGCGTAAATGACTCACCTTGAGCTTGAATAAAATAAAGGACTACAAGATCATAAAACATGAATAATAATACATGTGAGTGAACTTAGTGAGCCATAATACTTAATTTCTAGAGTCTTTACTTTTATTCTTTCTTATGGGAGATTCTTCTAACCGACATAAATCATGTGAGCTACCATGGATTCCAACGTCTTACCCACGTTGGGAAGAGCTGTTCTACCCTTACCATCGGAATAGAATCTTATCTCAAGTGATCACTATACTTCATCCATATTTGGAAAAAAGCTTAACCTATGGTGGCTCGTAGTTTCCAGGAATTTAAGATATGGTCATCCACCTTCCTTTCTCGGTGCTTAATACTACTCCTAGAATATATATATGCTCATACTTAAGAAATCCACCTTAAAATAGCATAAGGGTTTATAGACTGAAAATCAACTATGCTTCTCTTTACTTTGAATCATAATCAAGATGAACAATTATGAATTTCAGGTCTTTATATCAAAAGATCAAGCTTTTCCTTAAATCATGTTATAACACAAATCAATGGAACTTAAAAGCATAAACTTCTTGTAAACTCGGTACTTGTACTTAGGACAAGGAATTTATGCTTTGTTTCATAGAAATTAATAACAAAGCATTATTCACAACAATCACCTTGAAATATTTCAATAATATTCCAGTCAAGATAATGAAATTCAAATCACAATATAAATCTTCACAAGTAAAAACATAAACATATGTAAACCTTGTTGCACTTAAAGCTTCCAATCACATGGTAGTGTTATACTTCAAGAATATGGTTATTGGGTAGGGTTAAGTGCACTCTTAAAATCATGATTTTTGGGGACAAAGATGGAAGATTATCCATGTTCATAAACCCCATATACCTGAAATTTCTTAACTTGTGAAGAGAGTTTGAACCTTGGGAATTGAAAGATGAATTTGTGTGAGAAACCTTAATCTTGATGTTCTTGAAGATGGAAGGAGAGATAGTATTATTAATTGATTGAGAAATAGCAAAAAATAATGCCTCTTTGGGGGTTATAGGTCGTGGGTTCGAGTTATAAGAGGAAAAAATACCAAAAATCCCTTTAACTGAACATTACATAATTTGGCCATCAGTCTTCACGATTCCACCATACGACTTGTATGGTGAAGGTATGAATAAGTCTCGTTACTCGTAATCTTGGAAGAATCAAGATAGTATACAGTGGTCATTATACGAGTCAAAACCTATGACTAGTAACATCACAATATGACTTGTAGGCCCTCATTCATAACTTGGACAAAATCTTAGGGAGCCTACACTGATGAACTCACACTTCCCTTCATATGGCTCATACTATTCTTGATGACTTCAAGGGTTAACTTGTAACTTGAATAAAACTCACACCAACCCACACTGACATGGGTACGACTCACTATATACGACTCATATGAAATATGTACGACTCAAGGGATTGAGTCGTATGTTGGATAATGGCTTCCAAACACAGGGTATTAAAGACGTGTTCAGTCAGATGGATGCACCTCTCAGACTTAAATTACAAATGACAGACTTTCGAAGAGGCGGAAGAGTGATGTGGCACATATCATTTAATTTTTAAAAGAATCACTATTAAGGAATAGCAAATGATACTAACTTGATTAGGGACCTGGTCCCTAAATGATCTTTGAACTCAATATTTTCGTGCTATCCCACTTATCCTTTTTATATCTTCTCATCCTTGCCATGGGTATATATTTGCAGAAGATATAAGACTAAATTAGACATGTGATACCTGCTCACCAATCCATAGCCATGTATGGAGGATCGTGAGAGACTCCAGCATCCACATTGATTTCATCAACTCTACTCCTTCTAGTGTCACTCAACCCATTCCCTACTAACTTTCTTCAAGAAACTACAAAGGATATGCCCCTTGAACTGTGAGAGAATTAATTTGCACAATCAAGTTAATAAAACCACCAGCATCAATATACTTTAATTTCTACAACTTACCACCTAGAAAATATATCCACCTTCAAGGGACTTCTACAAGAGGTAATCTTTCAAGCTATTAGTTATATGATCTAAGAAATCATCATATTCATCTCCACGTGGGATGCTTTCTCTTTTTTTGCCCTATATCACAGATCAATTGTTAGCCTTAGGAACCCATTCCGACCTGGATTCCTAATAAGAAGATTGAGGAAAGATCAACTTCTTTCTTTCCCAGTTAGGTAATCTTTCTTTCTTTCTTCTTGAAGCAGTAAGGTTTCTCATGCTTCTCTAAGATATTGCCTTGGATGGACATGTTTCTCTTGTGTGACCATCTCTACCACAATTGGTGCATAGAAGATAATAATTGCTTCTTGTATGTCTGACATAACAATTGGGGCCATCATCTTGATTGTGGTGTCCCAATCCTCTTCTGCTATTAGATCCTTGGCTAGTGACGGTAGTTAGTGTTTGTGAAGACATAGTTTACTTGAGAGCTGTCTAAAGTTCATCCTTCACTCGAACCAGTTCCTTTTCAATACAGAGTTTCCATCAAGTGAACAAGTCATATTAGCCTTGGTTTCAGTCAATCCCGCTTCCAACTGAAACTATATCTTCCCTCAGATCAAAGAGTGAGTCAAAAACTGACACATCATCTTCCATTACCAACATTAAAATATCTTCTCTTTGTTCTAAATCATCTGAGTCACTTGATTGGTCACCCTAATAGGCTGGCAATACTTGATTGACAACTTTGTCAGCTTCAGCATTTTTGCTAAACTTCAATGGGACTTGGTCCTTCCCCTTTTCTTTACCAACTTACTTAGCATATTCCTTATACTCTACCTTATGCATTGGTAAATCCTTGATATAGTGACTAAGATTGCCACAATTATGACATGTGTCACTTGCCTTTCCTTCCTTGAAGAGCTTGATAGACTCTCCCCTTCTAGGTATAGCCCCTGATTTTCTCAAAGCTTTGAGAACCCTTTTTGCAATATAAGTTGTCTCTTCACCTTCAGCACTTGACATTTGTTTTGTTTCCTTAAGAACCAATTCTTTTCACCCTTAGGCTTATCCTTCAGTTTCCAAATCTTTTTCAACATCTCATAAGTTTTGAGATTTCTAATGAGCTCATCCATGTCCATTTTATTCAAATCCATTTCTTCAGCGATTGCATTAACTTTGCTTTCCCACCTTTTAGGAAGAATGCTTAAGACTTTCCTAATATGTTTGTGAGTTGAAATATTTTCACCAAGACAATGTAGCTCATTGGTTACAATAGTTAACCTTGTGTGTATCTATTGAATTCACTCTCCTTCTTTCATAGTAAAAGTATCATATTGATTTGTCAACATATCCATATTGGACTGCTTAACCTGAGTAGTTCCTTCATAGCTTGTCTGAAGACAATCCCAGATCTTCTTAGCAGTTTCACAAGCAGAATCCTATTATACTCATCAAGACCACTACCACACACAAGTATTTTATTGACCTTGTAATTATTTTCAAGCTTCTTTCTGTCTACATCATCTACTCTTTCTTGGTCTTGGGATCCTATGAGGTCACATCACCAATCTTTACTGCCCTTGTAGGAACAAAAAGGCCATCCTCAATGACATCCCATAACTCTGAATCTTCATCCATGATGAAGTCATGCATTCTTTTCTTCCACCATCCATAATATTCATCATTGACTTTTGGTGGTCTATTGGTTGACTGGCCTTCTTCTAGATTTGGAGTAGCTATTATTTCTCAGGATCCTTAAAGGTGCTATTCTTTGTAGAAAAAACTACTCTGATATCAAATGTAGAGTTGCAGTAGGTTGCTCCTCTACTCTGGGACATGTTCCTAGATAGACTCAACCAATAAGAACTAGAAGAAATCTAAACAATAAGATACGTGGAGAAAGTAAATAATAAACATAAGATTTTTATGTGGAAACTCCTTGCTCAAGGGAGAAAAACTATGACCTACCTCCAGGATTTCTAAGCTCCACTATATCCAAGTAAATTCTTGAATACAAACTCCAGACTCCGAGGATTAAACTCCTAATCCTTAATCTCCTAGTAATAACTCATTTGAAAAAAGACACAAGCAGTAACTCTACTATTTCAACCTCCAACTAACTCTAACTGGACATAACAAACTTACTCTAGCTTGAGAATCACCTAACTCTAGATGATTACAGAGAAAATCAGGTTTACACCACCTACTAATAATCATAGAAGCAACAGTAGGCAAACATTTAAGAACACCTTAAAAAGACTCAAGTACAACAAGGAAATAAAATACAACTTGATGAGATATTAGTTCCATGTTATGAAAGGAGTCTTTGAATCAAAAGCTTCAAGAGATATTTTATTGTAAGATTATTGAAGCTTGGTTTTTTTGTTGAAGAAGATAATAAATACATATGTATGACACAAGAAAACCTAAGCGGGATTTCATTGGTTGAGACAAAAAGGTGGCAGCAACTTTTGTACTTTCTTCCAGCTGTGGCAGTTGATTGTGATAGTGACGGTGAGTCCAACTTATTCTCTAAGTAGTAGCAACTTTGTCATCACAAAATCTTAAGGAAACAGGTCCCAAAATATAGTTTGTCAATTATCAAAACTAAGGACTTAACATACTCAATAGAAAAAAAGAAAAAAAAGAGTCAACACATATAATTTTGAAGGTTTAGCACTGGTGCAATAGTAAGTGAAGAAAGTGCTTTCGATGATGAAGTGCAAATGAATTACCACCAGCATGATTGAACATTCACCAAATGTTTCAGTTCATTAAAGTGTGCTATGCTCACACCACCATACATTGCTAATAGGGCATATTTTTTAGCACCATTACTACAAGGGATAAATTTTCTAAGAGAGCATATCAGACAGCTTCTTTGAATAGAACTACTAATCTAGACATCATTAAAATAGAAGGAACAAAATAACGTAGATAACCAAGGTTTTACGAAATGATTACAACGTCTACATATCATATCATCCTTACAATTTTCAAATAATTTTCTTTTCATAAGGTTCCAAACTATACTATTACCACCGCATATAAAATTAAAACAAAAGATGACGTATAGTCATTAAAAGAGTAAAGATAGAAAAATCTTGAATTGCAGGAACCTACAAGAGTGCTTGGTCCTACGGGACATTGTTATTTAATTGAATGAATTTTGATAATATTTCAGAAGTCAATAGATCCAGCTAATATGCCACAGGTAAGTTGGAATAAAGAGTAAATAATAAAACCAAGTAGACTAAGGCTACATCACGTCAAACTATTAACTTAAATGAAAAAATGATAAACTTGAAAAAGCATTGCTTAACAAAGAGTAGAAGTGGAAATTTAAGTGCCAGAAAACTATCTATCACGATCATGATAATGACAAAGATCGAGGGTGGACAAAGGAGTACTCAATAGTAAGAAAACTAACTGTCATTAGTGTGTTATTTTGGTTGTGCAGTTGAACTGATGACAACCACAACTCCTTCAGTCTTTCAAATGGGAAATGATATCTATAAGAGAATAAAAATATGGGCATTTCTTAAAGCAACAATAAATTGCGTTACAAAATAATTTAAACAAACATCGTCATACCAATAAATGGATAGAAGTGCATCAATGCATCTAAAATAAAGAAATATTTTATTCTGAAAGTAAAGAGTCTAAATTGATACATCACAAAGAAGGGAAGAAAACCATCAAACAATAGAAATTGCAGATAAAATAGGATATTATAAACCTATCCCTTACTAAGAAACATGTCAGAGTTTGTCCAAATTTCACTCTCTATGCGCATTCCTTATTCATTGTCACCCATTATAAACTTCTCGAGCTTACCTTAGCCTACTCATTCAAAGTTCACAGGAATATAAAAAACATCAAGCGAATTGTTTTAGGTTAATTGCTAAGCAAAGAAGAGAGCTTTCGGCATCAGAGAATTAAACAATATCAACTACCTAAAATTAAGTCCATTGTTTTATTAGGCGTTTTAAGAAAAGATCAAAAATTTGTTAATCTATATGTGCAAGGTTAAGTATGAGATACATAATCGTAATTCACATTCAATTATTTCACCAACTAATCTAGAATTGATATGCTTGGTTCTAAGGGTCATTGTTGTTTAACTGAATGAATTTTGATAAGATTTCAGAAGTCAGTATATCCAGCTAACCGCCACAGGCAAGATGGACAGAAGATTAAACAATGAAACCAAGAACACTAAGGCTACATCCGTTAAACTATTAATCTAAATGACAAAAATGATAAACTTGACAATCATTGCTTAACCAAGAGTAGAAGTGGAAATGTAAGTGCCAGAAAACTATCTATCACGAGCCTGATAATGTCAAAGATGGAGGGTGGAAAAAGAGTACTCAATAAAAAAAAAAAAAAAACTAACCGTCATTAGTATGTCATTGTGGTTACGCAGTTGAACTGATGACAAGCACAACTCTTTTAGTCATTCATATGTATAGAACCACCAGTCAAAATAGTACTTCTAAGAAATAGCGTATGATAATATAAAATAAAAGTGCAATAGAATTCTAAAAGAATGAATCAAACTACGATGAAATAAAATATACAACAATGAACCTTCTGCTCTATATTTTTCTCCAAAAATGCATAGAAACAGATTGCTAAAGTCAAAACTTACCTTAATGATTGGACGGGGAATATTCCACCAGACTATAGCTCTCTATCTTGTATATGGTGAAGGTAAACTACCACTTCTTATAATCTTAATAAAGGCATTCTTATGGATGCAAAAATGAGAAATCAATATGGTGTTAGTAGGCAATAATAGTCCTCCCGTCCTTAGTGTACTGAGTTAAAGTAGCAAATGATGATAACAAAACTTTGGACATAAAGTAGACCAGATAATGATGGTAGGGCAAAAATATGAGTTTTTAGTTACATATCGCCTTTTTTGGTTTTTACACATTAATTTTGTTTGAGCTTTAATGTTAACGCTTTGTACTTATTATTTGTCTTTTGGTTGTAAGACATTTTTCTGAGCTTTTGAGCAATTTTGGGACTAAGATAGATACCTTGAAACTTTAAAGTTTGAGTAAAAACTAGATAATTAACTTGGGATCGCATTTGAGGATCGAGAAGCATGCAACAAAATGAAGAACTCGTAACTAAAGTGAGCTAAGATATGGACAAAGTGACACAAGTAAGCCACCCTTTTAAGATACAACCCGGCATTGAATATGAGATAAGAAAAGAAAAATAAGCATAGATGCAATACAATAACAGATAATTGATGAAACATACGCAAATATATGATCAAAGTTGATCATTGAAAGATGATTGAAGCCTCTATTACGGGTAGAAAATAGACAAAATAATGCACATGCTAGTAGAGCACCGATTAATTCCTAGAAAATAAATCAGAAACGATGAAATTTAATGTTATTGATACTTGTTACAACATTAAATAATCATATTATTTCACAAAATCAATTCACGTGCAGCAACATACGTCTAATATTAACTTGGAAAGACCAAAATAGGCCACAATACCTAATCCCAAAGATGCTCCATAATTTTTTTGATTGCTCATTCAAGAACTATAATTTTTAGCTATGGAACTTAATCATTTTCTTCTTCCTCCTGGATACTCAATACAAAATTTACCTAATAAAAGATTTGTGGTTTTCTTAATTGAGAAAGCTTTTCATGTTTACTGGAAATATCAATTGTTTCAGCCAGTAACAAAGATTAGATGTTGAGGCTCAAGGTGGTATGCTAAAACCCTAAAGAGAGAACAATTTGATTTTATCAACAATATTTATATGTTCTTTCATCTGAGAGAACCCAATGCAGGCTAAGACAAAACTCTAGCTTCCAAGAGGAGAAGACACGTAATTTCTATCAACGATTATAATAATTCGAACACACCAATGGAACAACACAAATAAATAACACTTAGAAGAATGAAGATAGGAATATCTCATCTCAAGTAACTACCAGCTATGATGCTAAGTCAAACTACAACTATGTTTCAATCAAAGTAAAAAGTATTTGATATTCTCGAGAAGAAGTTACATTAGAACAGTCAGGTTGCAACTAAGTTCCAAAATATTTTCCCACAAATTTGAAAAAATTCCATGAGTAATAGCATTTATCATTTCCAATCAATATTAGCAATACATCAAACTTCATCTAAACAACTATTAAAAGTTATAACAATGTACTTTGACAAATGAAGTTATTTTTTGTTCTTGTATGTATAATTTGTGTCTCATCTATTAAAATGTAGAATACTATATGAATAATGTTATACTGACGGAGCCGATTATAGCTGTAAGCAGTTGATATCGAAGAATCAAATTGTTTATAACTTCACCCTGGTTAGGAGAATTTGATTCAGGTGTACACTAATGCAATATAAAAGGAATGCTTTTAAAAAGAGGAGAAGATCAAGATGAAATAGAAGTCTACCAAATTATCAAACACATTCGACTTACAATGAAATCTACAATAAACTACACTTTGATACGTATTTAGAATTTATCACTGAAAACTGAAACTAATTATCAATTTTCATAGAAAAGATGAATCTATAGTCTTTATATGGAAGAGAAATTTCATCGAATACCTAATATGCACAATGAAGCTGACACTTAACAAATCACTCATCCAAAACAAATAAACATCGGGAAAAATGTAAGGATTATTAGAAGATTGAAGGAAAAATTAAAGATGAGAAAAGAAGAATTACAAAAATGTACCTTACAAATCATTTCAAAGTTCAAGAAAAAATTGAAACCTTAAAATTTCAACAACAGTTTAGCCAAATGTAAAAAAAAATTCACAAAACAGCACAACAGTAACAACTATGAACACTCACCTAAGGAGATGAAGGAGCTCAGTGATGAAGAAAATGATTAGATTGAAAAACCTTTTTTTCAACAATTAGATTGAAACCGAGAATGGGGCTTTGCATTCTGATCCGCAACTATGTTCATTCTTACCAGTGCAGCTGGCGATATATCAGTAAAACTCATATCAAACTCACTGATAATGATGAAAACAACCCTTGATCGACAAGCTGGGAGGTCGACGGTCAGCTGCTTCCCAAAGCGCTTGTATATAGTAGTAATATATATATATATATATATATTAATTTTTATGTTCGTTCATTTCTTAAAAAAATGTCGACACTGCTTGTATAAGGTTCTGCATATGTCATTGTACATGAATACCTCTAGTTGCATGATGCCATTTCTTGTTTATAAATTTCATAGAAATAGAAGAGTTTATGCTATGTACAATGCTATCGTCAAGTCACTTTTATATGTTCTAGAAAAGTAGTTGTTTTATTTAAAGATTATATGTTTCATATTTATAACAGATAATTTGGTTCATTTTCAAGATTAAAAATTCTACAATTTTTGAAGGTTTATCTATATATCTTTTTTAGGTTACGTAAAAATATAAATGAATTGATCAAATTAACAGTATATATAACTTAAAACTTTAAATATAATCAAGCAATAAGAGTCAAGTCAACTTAACATTTTTGTCTCTTCTGATACATACTTTCTAGCCACCCTCTATAAATAGCATACCTTTTTTGGCTGCAAAATCAAATGAACATCTATATATATCTCATCAATAAGGTTGTCTTCAAAGAAAATTAAAAAAAGGAAAAGTTAATGGTGGAACACTAGTAGACAAAAAATGTGAGTAGTTGGCAGTAAATAGGTAGTATCTTTATAATTAGTGAGGGGGAAGAGGGGTTTTTCTTTGGTCATGCATGCAATCACGACCAGTGCCTTCCAAGGGGCTACACCAGATTATTCAATTGTACATGTCAATCACCCCGAGCCTCTCGTAGTCAAATTCAATCATGCTAACAAGTCCCAAAATATTTTATAGATTTATGTGAAGTCTCAAGTCAACCAACGATATGTTAACACTAAAAAAGGGTTGTGTTCCTCAATCTAAATTTTAATCCTTGTAAAACAACATTGCACAAAAGAACCTTCTTAAACCCTTAAGGTCTCAACTTGGACCTTCCCACTGAGTCCAAAAATGTGATATAAGCTATCCAAATTGTCAAAACAAGGAATGGAGTATAAATGTACAAAATGGGGTTTGGATTGTTACATTGGGTTTAGCCTTGAGGGCTCGATGATGTCTCAATATGTTGAGCTATTTGATGATTTACAAACAACTAAAGAAGAATCAAGTCCTTAGAAAGTGTCAATATGGAAATTATAGTGTTTATGATTGACAAACAACCACAGAAACCAAATCCATAACATGGCCATTGAAGGAACTGCATTGCCGAAGTTCTATTACATAGTGAAAGAACTAGGTCCTTCTCAAATAACTAGAGCAAAGCAAATTTTAATGCAAGAAGGATTTGTTGAGGAATTGAGTTTATAGGATAAACACATGGATCAAGGAAAAAGGATACGACATGAAAATATTACTATAATTGCACAAAAGAAAAGAGCTATGTATTTAGGAGATAAACACGTGGAGGTCCAAAAAAAATAAGGAAACCAAATTCAAGTAGAATTGGATTCCATGACCAAGTTCTAGTGGAATTTGGAGCAAGAAACCAAATCACTACACCTATATAATCATTACATTTTTCCTATTGAACTTATGGTATTCACATAAATTGAGAATCATTCTTGCCAAATAACAGTTATTATGAGATAGTGTCTTGTGAGATTCAAACGAACGATCAATAGAAGACCATATCGACTATGTCTTCTTTTAGCAAACTTAGTATCTTTTTACCAAGCTATAGCTCATATATTGTATCCACTGGACTTAGTAGTCCCTCCGTTCGGTTTTACTTGATATATTTTGAATTGGCATACCTATTAAGAAACATAATTAATAACATGACTATTTTACTATAATACCCCCGTTAAATTATGTTTACATTGTATTTTGAAATTAATTTGGAGAAAAAATAATTAATGAAAAGAGTAAAATAGAAAAAAAGAAGTTGTCTTTTCTTGATATGTCTAAACTAACAAGTAAAAGTAAAAAATTAATAAGGAAATTAGTGACAAGTAAAAGCGAATGGAGGGAGTAACTCTTAAGCTGCATTTAAAAAAAAAAAATAAGATTAGGACATCTGAATCTGAATGCATATATGAATAATTAAGATATTGTCTCTAAATCTAAACACTGAATGATTAAGACTGTTTATTTTTCAATATCTGAATGTGTATAATTCATTTATTTGTAACTATAATAAAAATATAATTCCAATAAAAAATTAATTATATATTAAAAATATTTAATTTAATAAATAAAATTATTATTCAATCAGAAAAATAAAATATTTATGTTTCTAATAATGATGGAGATGGTTTGTAATGGTAGTGGTGGTAATAGTTGGTTGTAGTGGCTAGTATTGTTGGCGGTAATAGTTGTGATGGTAGAGGTGTTGGTGTTGTAGTAAGCGTCATGATGGTGGTGATTGGTAGTGTTGGTAGTAGTTTTGTGATGGTGAAGTTGATTAATGTTAGTAGTTGACAGTGTTGATGGTAGTGACTGAGGAATGTGTGTAGTTAGCGACAATTCTAATTGTGAGGGTGGTGGTCATGATTTGTAGTAGGGATTGACCATACTAGTGGCAGTGACTGATAGTGGTGGAGATTGTGCCAATGGTGATAATGGTAGTGGTGGTGATTGAAGAATGTGTGGTGGTTGATGGCGTGTTGGTGATAATTGGTAATGGTGCTAATTGTGATGGTGGAGTTGGTTAGTAATAAGGATTGACTGCAGTGAATAGTGATGATGAAGGTGGTAGTAATAGGGGTGATGATAAATATAATTATAATGATGGAGGTAGTAGGTGTGGTAGTGACTGATAATAGTGGTTGGCAGCGCTGGTTGTGTTAGGTTCAAAATTGAGAGAGTGTCACACGGAAGCCTATAATTTATAAAATAAAACGGTGATAATTCAGATGACAAATAAAAATATACTAAAGACATATTATTAATATGATTCGGTCAAACGATCTACATATAAAAAACTAATATTAGAAAAACATAAGATCTACTGGGAGAAAATCTCCCCTAAACAAGACTCTTTAAAGACTACATTGTGAATACTATTGTATTATCGTATGAGAACGGTGGATCTTCTATTTATAGAGTTCCAAAACCTTTCCTCTTAGAAAGAGGTTAGCCAAATATGAAAAGGTTTTATAGTTTTCTTTCAGAAAAAGTAAAAATAATTATGGTATTACTTTTATTTTTCTTTCAAGAAAAATAAAACTTAAACTTGGTAAGAAAATCAGAACAAATATCCTAACAAATCTCTTCTTTTGGCTTGATTTTCTTGACATAATTTGATCCACCTTATTCGTATGCATGATATTTACACAATCTTCATCATTGTTGCTTGCCAAGGTTAAAAATAAGATTTAAAATATTATGGTTAAAAGTGGATTAAAAATAAATATTTTATTTTTATTTTTAAAGATGCAACAATATGAATGTTGAAATATGATTAAAACTTCTTCTCCACACGTAGTTGGATAAAAAATATTCATTATCATCAAATTGATTGCAAATTGATTAAAATCGCCTTAAACTTGTCTTCAACCTCGTTTCACCAAACCATTGGACCTTTGAACCGTAGGATCTGATACCACTTGTTGGGTTCGAAATCAAGAGGGCGTCATGCGGAAGCTTGTAATTTGCAAAAGAAGATGGTGATAATTTAGATGACAAATAAAAATAGGAAAAAGACATGTTTCCCCCCTAAAGTTGTAATGAAAACTCACTTTAGCCATTAAACTTAACTTGTAATTATTTACCCCCCTTAACAACTTTCAAGTGAATTAAATTCAGCCTTAAAATCACAATCTCACTCTCACAACGGAGAGTGCAACACACACGCATCATGTCATTGCCAAATTAGTGCCATGTCATTGCCACATAAGAAATAAAATTTATTTTGAAAAAAGTAATCCCACACACATACTATTTTTATATATATTTTTTAAAAAAGTAAAAAATATATATGTACTATTTATATATATATGCCCCCTCCCCCATTTTCCTTCTTCATCAGTATCCCCTCCTCTTTCTTATCCAGATTGCCCCTCCTCCCCCCTCCTCCCCCTTCTCCACACCCGAATCTATCTACAAATCAAAATCAACCACACCCACATCAAAAAAATAATCAAAATCCAATCTTTAACACTCCAACGATCACCCAAATGAAAATCTAATATTAGAAAAATATAAAACCTACTAGTAGAAAATCTCTCCTAAACAAAATTCTTTAAAGACTACGTTGTGCATATTATTATGTTATTGTATGAGAAGGGAGGATCTTCTATTTATAAAGTTCTAAAAATTTTTCTCTTAGAAAGAGGTTAGCCAAATATGAAAAAGTTTTATATTTTCCTTTCAAAAAAAGTAAAAGTAATTATGGTATTACTTCTATTTTTCTTTTAAGAAAAATAAAACTTAAATTTAGTAAGAAAATCAGGACAAAACCTCTAAGATGTTGTGCTTGACAATGGTAATGGTGGTTGCCAATGGTGATGGTGATGGTGATTATGATGACAAAGATGGTAATTAAGTGGTGGTGACTGATGATTGTGAATAGGAATATCTTACCTTTAAATGGTATTAAGACTTTGTTCTGCATCTAAATAGTTAAGACTCATTCAGATCAATTAAGTGCTTAAATCTTAATGAAAATAAATGTACTAAATGGCTAAACCATTCAGATTTAAACCTCCATTAAGCGCAAATAAATGAGGTCTTGTATGGGCAGATTTGGTGTTATATTCATGACATTTCCTTACCTATCTTCTTCCTCTATCTCAAAATAGTTGGCATGTTGGTTAAAAAAAATTATTTTAAAATAGTTGACATGTTTAAAAGATGAAGAGATAAATAACCATTTTTTTCCACTATACCCTTAGTAATCAAGACTATTTCCATATTAATTGAAGAAGATTTATCTAATTAAGATTAATAGGGTTATATTAGTCAATTTGCACTCCTTATTAATTTCTTTTTAAGAGTTGTTCAAAAAATAAATATGTCAAGTAATCAATACACATACACACACACACACATATATATATATATATACATATATATATATATACACACACACATACACATATATATATAAGAAACTCTTAGACGATCCTCTGTGGCATGTCTTAGAGGCCTCCATTCCCATTTTTCTTTTTTCTCCTTTTTTAATTTTTTTTCTTATTTTTTCCTTATTTTATAATTGAATAATTAATCATATTCTGTCCTATTTATTAAGTATCATTAAATTCTTTACTAGCCATATTAATTTATTGTCAATAAGTTATTATATTAATTATTAATTACTGTACATAGAATTGAAAAGCCTCTCCAATTGTGTATTTCTTATTTTTAATCTCTTTCAATTATTCGTCTATAAGTATGTGTATAAACAAAGTAATGTGCCTTTTTTATCAAAGATTTTTTAATCTTTCTCTAATTAAATAATGATAATATCTTTTAATATTTCAAGTATTTTTTTAATAAAATATTTATAAGGAGTAGCTATTTTTTTTATATACAATGTATTTGAAAAGAGTAACTATTCATAACTGATACCTCTTAAATTTATACATTCAATAGTATTCATAACTCCCATAATTTTTATGTCTATAACTCCCATACATTAATTTATAAATTTATAATACCTTATGGTATTCCTCTATTTTACCTATATAAACTCGTATTTGTTTCATGAAGACTCCCATTCAAAATTATTTTTTTTCTTCTCCATCTCTTTTGTTTGTAAATTATAACACGTAATAAGAAGAAGTATATGAAGGCAAAATATTTTATTCTTAAATATTGTCTCATGTTTATGTAATTGATATTCTTTCTTACTTTTAACGTTTTTTTGCTTTACATATTTGTTATCCTCCAGCAGTAAATATGGTCAGGAAAATCAATATTAAGGTAATTTTATAGTAATGCGATCAATTTTTTTAAGATGTATAATATAGTTTAGATTTCTTTCCTCTTTTCTATGAATTTTTTTATTGATCTATTTGGAATAGAAATATTATAAATATCATACATAGTGCAGTATCATAAATATTTATTCTCAAATATTCTGTCATGTTTATGTAGTTGATATTCTTTCTTATTTTGAATGTTTCCTTTTTTTTACATATTTGTTATCCTCCTTCAAGTAAATATGAGCATGAAAATTAATATTAAGGAAATTTTATAGTAGTGTGATCGATTTTTTTTTAAAATGTATAATATAATTTAGATTCCTTTCATATTTTTTATGTAATTTTTTTATTGATATATTTGAAATAAAAATATTATAAATATCATATATAGTAAAATATCATATTAACAATTGTCACATTCTTGTGTTTTATATTATTATAATTAATAGTTTATTTATTTATTTTATTTATTCATAACTTCAGCTTAATTTGATTTATTTTCATAATTAATAATTAATATAATAACTTATTGATAATAAATTAATATGATTGTTAAAGAATTTAATGATACTTAATAAATAGGATAGAATATGATTAATTATTCACTTATAAAATAAAGAAAAATACAAAAAAGGTCAAAAAATAATGAAAAAATAGGAATGGGGGCCTTAGAAGTATGTCACATCAGCATATTTCTAGAGAAAATTGAAGGAAAAATATCTTTTAAGTCGTGAATGAAGAATTGGTGACGTTGACCAACTTAAAGGGTCAAACATAATTAGAAAACTTGATTAATATTTTTAAAACTTTTTAATCTTTTCAAAAATACAAATCAACCCAATCCACACCCCTTTTCAATCCAAATCATCAATCGTCTCTCGACAACTTCTCTCAACCAGCAGTTCTGCAAATTTCTCCTTTCAATCCCCAGCGACTTAAACCTACGATGAAAAATAGTTGGGCTTTGAGTTTCTTTTCGATTTCAACCGTCAATCAACGTGACAGTCTTGCTCTCCGGACACAACAACTTTGAATTCTTCATCGTTCCTTTTCTTCTTTCATAGGTAAAAAATTATGGTCTTTTTAGTTTTGAAGAAAATGAGGAACTTGAGCGAACTTCTCTTATCGTATTGGTTAACAATTTCAATATTTGTTGCTTTAATTTGAAATACGGTCTGAATAAAATCCTAATTTCTAGTATTTTTTTCTCTTTTCTTTTCTTCTCTTCTCTTTTGTTGTTTGATTTCAAAGTTTAATTTATTGTGCCCATTGCTGGGTTGATTTTTTCTTATTCTTGATAAAACTGGTGATATTGTTGTTGTTCTGTTGAACAAAATCGTGCTACTATTTTTTTTCTCCAACAGATTATTTATCTGGTGCAACATATTAACCATCTGATGCAACAGCTTTAGCATATGATATAACAGATCAATCATCTGATGCAACAGAGGAACTATTATATGAAAATTTTGATGCAACATATTAAACATCGGATGCAACAGATTAACAATATAATGCAACAGATTAATCATCTGATGTAACAGAGGAACCATTGGATAAAAATCTAGCACAACAAATTTAACATATGATGCAACAGTTTAGTCATGTGATACAACAGATTAACCATCTGGTGCAACGAAGAAACTATCAGATTAAAGATTTGATGCAACAGATGAACCTCGTGTTGGATAAAATCCTATCAACTCTTCCAATAGGACATATCTAAGACTTGATTTTTCCAACTGAGTATTCATCTGTTGCGATAGACGACCCTTCTGTTGGAAGAAATCTAAACAATATTAATTGTTGATAACTGTTCCAACAAATTATTCATATGTTGCAACAGATGTATGACCTGTTGTACAGACTATTCATCTTTCTCAACTGATAAGTGATATATTTTGTATTGTCATAATAGATTACTCAGTCGTTGCTACAGTTAGTTAACTATTTCAATAGATTACTCATATGTTGCAACAGATGTGTGATCTATTGCACAAACTATTTATCTTTCTCAATAGATGAGTGATATGTTTTATATTATCGTAATAGATTACTCAACCGTTGCTATAGGTTATTTAACTGTTCTAATAGATTACTCATATGTTACAATAGATGTGTGATCTGTTGCACAAACCATTTATCTTTCTCAATAGATGAATGATATATTTTGTATTGTTGCAATAGATTACTCATCCATTGCAACAGGTTATTTAACTATTATAATAGATCACTCATATGTTGCAACAGATGTATGATCCATTGCACAGACCATTCATCTGTCTTAAAAGATGAGTGATATGTTTTGTGTTATTACAACAGATTACTCATCCATTGTAATAGGTCAGTATTTGGTGCAACAGATAACCTACCTGGTGTAGATGTATGATTTGTTGCAACTATTATTTTACTATTTTGCATGTTAGATTTATTGTTATTCATTTTTAATGATGCATTAATCAACTATAATATATTTTTTATGTTCCTATTAATTTTAGATAATATGGCTCCCAAAAGAATAAAAACTGAATCAAGTCTAAGTAAAGGAACAAGTGAAGCAGCTAGGCTACATCCACCACTCTATGAGCTTGCTTTACAAGCGTTATCTCAATCAAGAGCAGAATATGATGAACATGGAGAGGAGAAATGTATCAAAAGAGATGATCCAAATTCTAATAAGCTCTTTCACCAAAGAGTTGATCAAAGCCTTCAGCATTGATCGTTATCCTGTGAGAATGCAGTATAATGGTGCCACAGATTTAACGGGTGATTTCATGGTTAAGTCATCCATGGAAAAAATTTTCAACGCCTTCAAAAAAATACTTTGTGAACCAAAATTGGATGCTTATTTTAGGGACAGCTGCTTTGGAAAAAATCTTGATTTGCTGGAGGACAACAATGCTCAAGCGTAGGTTTATGTATGAAAACAAAGATAAGATAGATGAAGTGTGGATAAATTACTGTAGCATGCCTATTTGTTTTGGTTGGAAGGAGTTTTGCATAGTTACTGGACTAAAATGTTATCCTGCTCCTCCTTCTTATGTTATACCTATTCTAACCCAAAAAAATACCCCGCACACTCAAAAAAGGAAAAGATAAGTCGTGTGATCGTGATGACCTGGTGTCCATTGTTGATCCAAGCTTCAAAAATAAAAATTTAACAGAAGTGTTGAAAGGTAAAAGAATTTCAAAGAAAAACAAGAAGTCATTGTGCTTGGTTTGTTTTGTACATAATATTCTTTGGGCAAGAGACGTTAACAACAACATAAGCGTTGGTTTAATAAATCTCTCTGAGTATCTTGAGGCGTTTAATAGCTATCCTTGGGGTTATGAAATCTTCAAAATGACTGTCAAATATTTGTTGACTTCGTTAGCGCCAAAGACAATCAACTTATATGGCTTTCCATGGGCTTTCGTGGTAAATGTTTCTTTTTTTTATTATGATATCATTCATTTTTTACTCAATAATAGTTTTGATTTATTGACGTTATTTTATAGTCTTGGGAGTTTGAAGTTATTCCTTATTTGCGACAACAAGTGAACTACCAGGAAGAAGTTTTCTGCCTAAGAATCTTGAGATAGTTGTCGGTCAAAACTGATAAAAATGCAAAAAATTTTAATCTCTTCAATCCCCCGAAGGATGCAGTAAGTATAATTATAATTAAGTTTTTGTTTTAATTAATAATTTTTTGAACAATCTAATCATCATTCTAATATATGTAATGATTTATGTTAGATTTTGCATCCATCGCTAGTTTCGACCAATCGAGAGTTGAAGATGCCATTTTTTCTTAATTTATGATCTGTGCAAACTTTATTGGACCCTAAGGTCATTGAAAGAATAAAAATGGAATTGTTTAGAGCAACAAACAATATAAGAAAAATAATTTTGGAGGGTGGGCTTGTTGTTGTTGATGGTCTTAGTGGTGATGGAGCTGTTGGTGGTGGTAGTGGTGATGTTGTAGGTGCTAATGATGCTCCTCTTACTGTATTTAAAACAAACTATTATGAGTATAATCATACTGGTTATACAGATTTTGCCTCTCCCAGCGAATATTCTGCATGCAAATGTCACGACGGCAAGGCGAAACATAATGTAGTGATTAATGCTATTAATGCATTAACTGCTTCTGTAAAAGAATTGACATCTAAGAGGAGTGTCATTCCATCAAAGAGAATTTTATATCCATCCACTCCATTAGAGATTAAGGCTAAGAGGAGAAGGAAAATAATTTCCAAGGTATTATCAAACATCCAAAAAAAGTGAAATTGTAACTCCTCTGTTCGTGTGTTACACTGAGAAATGTACAATGTCCAAAGGGGAGCAACATGAGCTAAAGAAGGTGAATATATATGTCTGTTCCAACTAACAAACAAACACATATCTATTTCAACTGATGACAAATCTACTGAAAATTATCAAATAGATATATATGTTTGTTTCAACAGTTGACTAACTTGTTGCATCAAATAAAGTATCTGTTGCAACATATGTCTCGTCTGTTTTTAGCAAATCAAACAGCTCTTCGTACCACTTTTCTTTGTACCAACAGTTGACCACTCTTCTGTCGCGCCCTATTTTTCTCGCGGAAGGAGAGATTCGACTTGCCAAACTCTTTTGGGATGCGTTAAAAAAGGGTGTGAAAGTCGTCACCTAATGTATTAAGGTGTATTAGGGCACCGGTCTAGGCTACTACAAAACTATTTTGTTATTTTGTCTTAGTTCACCAAAAATTTGGGTAAGGGTTCAAATTACTTCAAAAGGAAGGTGTTAGGCACCTTTCGAGGTCCACAAAGGTGGTTTCCGGCCAAATTCGTACTTTACATGGGGATTCTATGTGATCAAATAAAAGTCTTTTGTTTTATTATTAATTTTACATTTAGCTAAGTGGTAAAGTAATTAACAAATATTTAACTAATTTATTTTAACTATTAATCATCTAAGTGATCAAATATATAAATAAGACAAGCGAGAAGAAAAAAATGATATAATTTATAACAAAGGGGACTGCTTATGTAACAGACTAACTACCCCAAATAAATGAACATGTAAAGTAAATAAACGACTAAAAAGAAATCGTCCAAGTCAAACAAAGAAATATTTTGGTCCCATTCGGATCAGAAACCCAACTTGTTAATCATCATCTGACCCAAGGGTTGAACTCTTAGACAAGTAATAATGTCATTAGCCTCGTTGTTAATATCTATTGGAATCATCATTTCCGAATGACTACCCGTCCCACCCCACCTAGGATGGATGTCAAGTCTAAAGGCATTCTATGACAAGGATAAAACTAACGTTTTTAGTAATACTTATTGTCCTACCTATCGCTCAAGAGGCATTGGACTTTGCTATTTTGGATTTGTGTTCTAGACTAAAAGAAAGCTATGTTGCCTAGGACTCAAAGAGCGAACATATTGGACAACAAGTAGCACGTAATAATCTCAAGTTAGCCTCTTGATTAATTAACGTCAATTACTGTGATAGGATGTAAATACAAGCAAATTATTTATTATGTTGTTAACCTATAGACATGATATCTAAATGTTCAACAAGTAGTGATAAAAGACAATTGTGATTCATGTATGCAATGATGTAATGTGTGTTCAAAAAAGTTTTCAAGGTGTGATAATTGTGTCAAGAGATGTGCTCGCGAATTAAGTGTTATAAACTATAATGAGAATATAAGAAACTAGTAAAATATTAAAGGATGCGTTAACATGTTACGGATGCACTTAAATATGGAGAACAGATTAACATGTAGAAAATGTAGAGAATTATTAGTATTTTAGCATGCTGGAAGTCAACTAAACATGTTGAAAAATGAATTAAACAGGCTGAAGAAGTTAATTAAACATGCTAAAAAATTAATTAATCATGCCGAAAGTTACTTAATCATGCTGAAAAGTTACTTAAACATGCTGAAAAAAATTAATTAATCATGCTGAAAAGTTACTTAAACATGCTGAAAAAAATTAATTAATCATGCTGAAAATAACGTTAAGGCGCATTTTAAACAGGCTAAAATTAGATTCATTATGCCAAAAATTAGATTTTTAATGAACAGTGAATTAACACGTGGGTCACACAAGAAATTAATATGAACATGCTAAATGTGCCTAGGTAAACATGTAAAAACGTTGACACAGTTATTTTAATGTAGACATGCTGGAAACTCAATTTAAACATGCTGAAAAATATTAAATACATTGTTCCACATGCTGAAAATGCTCAAGTAGACTATTTAACAAGTAGGACTGAAAACGCTCAAGTAGACTATTTACCAAGTAGGAAACGTTTAACGTAATAACTTACATGTTAACATACAAAATGCTTGAATTAATTGTTAATCATGTAAAAAAAATATTACTAGGCCTATAAACTAGTTTAGATATACTAACATGCTAAAAATCAATTCAATGTGATAAAAATACATCAATATGCTCAATGTGAATATAAGGTGTCGATTTTAGTTAGATTAAGAATAATTAATAAATCGTAGAACATGATTCATATTAGTAAATCCTAATTTTGTGCCTAGATGATTCTTGTAACACGTATTACGCATAACCCTAGGCTGCCTACCTATATCGTTCATAGAGCACGTAAATTCCCGCCTCCGAAGCAGTCCCCCAAATTTATTTATTACAATTATAATAATGTTTTTACAAAGTATTACAAATCAAATAAGAAACCAAACTAAACTAATACAACCCAGTTATATAACTATCCCGGCGATTCTTTGAAACCCCGTAATTGTCTATTTAAACCTGCGAGACAAGATATGATGGCAAGCAAATAGGAATATATAATAACAACATCGAATTATTCCTAGACATGCTTTCTTAAGGCTTTCACAGCATGATGCAATCAACACACATCGGGTATGAAAATTACATTATTTTGGAAACTTACCGGTGAGCAACAACAAAAGAAATAACAAGAATAACAAAAGCCAGGCACTTGTAACAGTGAAAGATGTTTTAGTAAGCCCCGAAGAACAGTAGAAGAAACCTCAAAAGTATCTAATTACTTTTGTTTTAGAGAGTAGTAGTAATAATTGTAATAGAACTTAAAAGCTTGTAAACTTGAGAAGTCTGAGGGTTTTTTGTATATAGAGAGTGTATGGGGAGTGAAAGAGGGTGATAAGAGATCCCCAAATAATAAGAAAGGGCATTGTTTATATAATAAAAGAGTCAAGACAAATAACGGAAAAAGAATATCTTTTGTCAATCAATTAAGAAAAAATAAAATCAGTCCATCAATCAATGACAATTTTTCATAAATATTCCACCTATATTAATCAAGTAACTTAAATCAGCCTAAGCATAGAAGGAAGAGAAATATCAATCAACATAGAGCATATTTGATGTAATCAATCAACAAAATTATCCTTAAATATTAAGATCACACTCAATAATATAAAATTAGTCAAAATAATCAAATTATCCATCAATTCAAATTTTCTTAATTAAGTAGAGTGAATCAATCAGCACACATTTACCATAAATAGATTTAAAAATATAAAATAAAAAACACTAAAAATACAGATATGCATCCGCTTTTACTGATTAGAAAATATGAAACAATTAATCACAAATTATTTTAATTGCATGATTTTCAAAAGTTTTCATACACAACCTGATAATGTAAATCAGACAGATCCCCGTAATTAAGCACGAAACAGTTAATGTTATTTTGCACATAAATCAGACATGCCAATGAACATATGAACATCACAATTCCATCGTATGCATAACAAAAAAAATTAAAGTGAACATTTGGGGTTTGGACAGTTCACACAGCAACAGGTGTTTTGACACACGGATATAAACACATAAACGTACATTACTTGCAAGAATCAATTCACAATTAATAATTAAGTTTTGTCAATTCCAAATGAAATAAAAAAATGTCGACAAAAAATAAAAATATATAAGAAGATGATAACTTTTAAAATAGAAATGGGGAAATCAAACCTTGGACAGATCCTTAAGAATCCGTCATGAGGATGAACGTTTTCTGGTGACTCGAACTGAAGTAGCGGTGGTAGGAGGTGGCTGATTGTTTCGCCGGCTGGGGATGTTCGACGGCGTCAGTAACGGAGCAGCGACGAGGTACTGGGCCTTCTCCGGTGAAGCAGCGGCGGGGAAGGGCGAACTAGTCGCGATGGCGATGACTTGTGCTGGCAGATCTGGGCATTGACAGAGGAGAGTCGTGACGCCACGGCTGGAGGCGGTTGTTTCACTGGCGGTTGCTGCAGATCTGGACGGAGGCGGTGGAGCGGTGATTGAGGAGTGAGGGAAACGGTGGTGCTAGTGGCGGCGAGGTCGCGATGGAACGGGTAAGGAGGAGGACGGGAGAGGTGGGTGAGAGAGAGGGAGAAAGAGGCGGGTGAGAGAGGGAGGTGGAGGCTGATGAAAATAGTAATGAGATTAGGATTTTGGGTTGTTGGATTAAAAAGAAAAGAAAGGTGTAGATCAAATCTCAGCTGTTAGATCAATTTTGATCAACGATTAGAATTTTAAGTCTATGTGGATTTAGAATAGCTAGGATCGCAAGAAATTGGGTTAAAATTGTAATGGATTGAGTAGAATAGGTTGTAATTGTAAGGAATTTGAACAATATTGGACTAAAAGGTTAATAAATTGTGCACGGTAATTTTAATTTAGGCTGTTATTTAAATTAAAGTAGAGATAATAATATATGATAATAATAATAAATAACAATAATAAATAATAAATAACAAATAATAATAATAAATAATAAATAAAATAAAAAATAATAAATTATAATAATAAATAATAATATATAATAACAATGTCAATAAATAATAATAAATAAAAATAATAATATCAGTAAATAGCATTAAATAATGAAAAACTAGACAATGTATTTGTAAAAATGTGAATGTTCACAATTGCGTAATTTACTTATTAAAATATCGTATTTGATTTTAAAAATGATGCTAAGAGATAATAAAATAATTTATGCATTATATAAATTATAAGTGAAACACGTTAGCATGTATTTAAGGTAAAAAAAAATAATATGTAAAAATATTAATAATTAAAATTAAATAATTTTGATAAAATAAAGCCTAAAAGTAATATTGGGAGGTCAAAATTGGGTATCAACAGCTGCCCCTTCATTGTTTAAGAATGATGAAAGAATTTTCAAGCAACGAAAGTTGACATAGTAGCCAATTTTGTCCGACCGAGATGACAGTTTGCTAGGAAGAAAGCAACGAGAGGTGTTTAAAAGAGTGTGGACGAGACTTTGGCTTTAAGTCGCCTACGTATCTTTGTTTTTACGAGAATCAGGCCGTGTGTAGTTCTAGATTCAGGAATGAATAATATTCCTAAAGAATATTAATAACAAAAGTAGGGGCATTGATAATGGTATCGTAGATCGATGAGACGATTACAACAACATATGGAAAAGTTTGAAAACTTTGAGGTAAGTAAGGTGATGGATGAGTTAAAGTGGTGGATGACTATATGGAGTAATATTCCAAAAACAGAAACAAAAATTATCTCTGTTTGTTATTCCTTCTTTGTTACTTGTGTCTTTGCATCACTCAATAACAAAAATTAGGTATGTAAGAAATAAACAATTGATAAACGTAATGTAAATGAAGAAATAAAAAAAGTGTATCCGTCGTATCGTGGAATCGTGTGATCAGCTACTTGGTTTCTCATTATGGGATCGGCTCTCGGAATTCTCCATGCATTGTGAAACCGTGTGATCAGCTACTTGGTTTCTCATCGTGGGATTAGCTTTTGGGCTTCTCCATGTATCGTGAATTCATGTGATCAATTACTTGGCTTCTCATTGTGGAATTATGTATCGTTAATTCATTGAATCAGCTATTAGGCTGCTCATGATAAGATAATCTTTACCTATTAGTCTTGCCATTTTTAGCTCGACTGGATAAAATGGTTAGCACGAATGTACATATATGTATAAAAGATTAAACAATGTAGTAAAAATAACCATAACAAAAGGAAATAAGAAAGCGTATCTTTTCACAAGAGGGCAACGCTTTGTTCATATAGATTTAAAGAGGTTATGCTTAATCCACACCATATCCAGTAAAGCATCAACATTTTGTAACACCGCGGTGATTGTGCTTAAAATGTTCAGTATTAGAAAATAGATTTTTATTTTTGAGTAAACCGATCGATTTCCAGAGGACAAAGCTTAGCCTCAGGAAGATTCTTGATGGAGTCGTGCTTAACTCCATCGAATTTTCAAAACAATGCTTAGTTTGGATGATTTCTCGAGAGAGGGTAGTGCTTAACCTATGATTTCTCGAGAGAGGGTAGTGCTTAACCCAGCTAACTTTCAAAGACAATGCTTAGCCTTAGTCAATTTTCTCGAAAAAGGCTAGTGCTTAACCCACTTGACTTTCTAAGGACAGTGCTTAGCCTAGAGAGTTTTAGATTGAGTGGTGCTTAAATCCATCGAATTTCTAAAACATTGCTTAGTTCCGATGATTTCTTGAGAGCGGGTAGTGTTTAACCCAACTAACTTTCAAGGACAATGCTTAGCGTAGTGCTTAACCCACTTGACTTTCCAAGGACAGTGCTTAGCCTTAGAGAGTTTTAGATAGAGTAGTGCTTAACTCCATCGAATTTCCAAAACATTGCTTAGTTCAGATAATTTCTCAAGAGCAGGTAGTGTTTAACCCAACTAACTTTCAAGGACAATGCTTAGCCTCAGTCAGTTTTCTCGAAAGAGAGTAGTGCTTAACCGACTTGAATTTCCTAGGACAGTGCTTAGCCTTAGAGAGTTTTAGATAGAGTAGTGCTTAACTCCCTCGAGTTTCTGAAACAATGCTTAGTTCGGATGATTTCTCAAGAGAGGGTAGTGCTTAACCCAACTAACTTTCAAGGACAATGCTTAGTCTTAATCAGTTTTCTCGAAAGAGGGTAGTGCTTAACCCACTTGAGCTTCCAAGGACAGTGCTTAGCCTTAGAGAGTTTTAGATAGAGTAGTTCTTAATAACATCGAGTTTTCGTTACAATGCTTAGTTCGAATGTGTAACACCCCGTATTCAAGTACGTGTATTGGTGTATTCAAGTACGTGTATTGGTCTTATTTATATGGAATTAATTTTTTTATTTTATTTATACCGGAATTTGCCCGTCGATGGTTTCATGCGAAGGTTATTGAATAACCTTTCCAACGATATAAAGATTTTCAAAAATGGATAGGTTTTGGATATAATCGAGCACATTCAAAACTATAAAACGGTGGCCAGAATATTTGGGAATAGTAAATGTGCAGGAAAATTTCCTGCACACAAACTACTGAGGTCAGCCGAATTTTTGGGTCAACTTTGAATGATCATAAATCCCTTAATATAATGAATTGGGAGATCTGTGACCTATGAAAAGGAAGATCTTGAGTCTTATTTCCAATGCAATTGGTTTCATCCAAATTCAACGTCTGAGTAAGGAGTTATACTCGTTTTACTTCAGCCTATCAAAACAGATTTTTAGGGTCAACTTCAAACGACCATAACTCCTTGTACAGGACGAACTGGGTGGCCTACTTTATATGAAATGAAAGCCCTTTAAATTATCCTTCCAACGATACTAATTTCAACCAAATCCGATATCGGAGCAAAGAGTTATGGTCGATCTACTTTAGCTTACCAAAACAGTCCACCAAAGAACAGATTTGACATTATTTAAATTTTAAAGGCATTTTGGTCATTTTCTATTATATTATGGATGGGAATATATGTATATGAGTTCAAACACTCATTTTCATCATCAATCATTGAGAAAGAACAAACCCTAGCCAAATTTGACCTTTAAATTACTTTTGATTCAACCGTAGAAATTCCAAAGTAATCCGATAACTGCGTTTTTCATCTCGAGAGCTTCGAACGACACCTATTATTTGTGCAAACAGGATTGCATAATCAAGAGGTGAATTCTAAGGTATGAATATTGTTTGCCTTTGTTCTTTTCCATATGTATATGTGTGATAGAGGATTATATGTATTGGTTGTTATTGAAAGGTGATGAAAATAGGGTTATGGACTATTTTGCATGGTTTGGTTGTATTAAATTGTGGAAGGTGGATATGGTAATTGAGTTATGGAAGGTGGATATGGTAATTGAGTTATGGAAGGTGGATATGGTGATATACTATTGAATTGATGATTATTTATGTCTATGGCTCAATTTGGTTTAATGGATTGGTTGGAAGGATAAATGAATCCAAACTTGATATGGGAGGATGTTGTATGAATATGCATGGCATGTGAATGTAATTGGAGTATAAGAGGGTTAAAGTGACACCCTTTATAGTGTAATTAAGGCTTACTACTTAACCACTAGTTTGGTGAATTCAAATAATTAAATTGTGACGTTTGGTCGCTAATACTAGATTGCTACACATGTTCATTGTAGATAAGTAATGCGAAAAGACGGGAAGTCCATTTGGGACTAGTATTGAAGGTTGACAGTCAGGTATGTAAAGCATGCTCTATACCATATCTTTGGCATGAAAGTGAACAATTGTTCTATTAAGAAAGTTTCCAAAGTTATTCAGTAACATGTGATCCATAATGGTTTTGTATGGTGTCCTACGTTACCAATGAACTTGTTTCCACTCTACAAGATATCAAGACATTCCAATACTTACTTGTTTTTCAAATCTTACATGTTTATTGCATTAATGAATGTCAGAAGGTATCCGGTTACTCAAACAAGATCCATGTGCTATTAATGACTCCAAAACGTTTCATTGATATACCAATAAGTTCCTACTTCATTTTTATGGCATTGATGACTCCAAAACACTTCATTGATGTGCTAATGAGTTCTTACTTCATTGTTATTGCATTGATGGTCTATTTATATGTCTCTTATTGATGTATCATTGATTCAAAGTCTCAAAAATGCGATGGAGACCGAAATAACAATCTCAAAGATTAATTGAACTAAGTGATGGAAGTTCTCTCTTATCGGGTGGTATCCCAGGGGCATAAGCCTATCATGGGTCGATCCCTATTTATGTGTTTATGGGTGGTATCCCAGGGGCATAAGCCTATCATGGGTCGATCCCAGTTGATATGTACTGGAGGCAGCCTAATGGTCACAGTACAATACAGTAATGATTACAAAAATGATAAAAACGAAGGTAAAGTGATTGAATAAATACAATGTACAGGTTGTCACAAGTTCTAGTAAGTGTGGTCCACTCCTATTATGATTTATTCACTTGTTTCTGATTTCTATTGAGCTCCTATATCATATGTGATTATCTACAGCCTTACATACTCAATACATATTTCGTACTGACGTCCCCCACGGGGGACCTGCATTTCATGTTGTAGGTACAGGTACCTCAGCTCATACACCGCACAAGTAGGAGCCAGGATATCCAACTGCTTTTGGTGAGCTCCAGTTTGCTTCGGGGCTTTCTGTGTCATATCCAGTCACTTTTGGTATTGTATAGAAGTTAGTTATATGGCGGGGTGTGTCCCGACCTTAGTTAAACTCTATGTATTGTCTAGAGGCTTTGTAGACCTAATGTACAGTCAAAGTGGTGTTTTGTTAATAGATGTGATGGCTTAAATGACCAAGTATTGTATATACATATATATATGTGTGCTCGAGCTTATATAGGTGATTATTTCCTTTTATATGCGACATGATGCTGTCCGAATTTTGGGTTGTCATAGAGCTATGCATGGTAAGTATAAGGTTATGAGCTGATTCTCCCGGGCCTCCTCGGTTACGGGTGCCAGTCCGCCCCAATAGGATTTGAGGCGTGATAGGATGATTTATCGAGAGTGGGTATTGCTTAACCCAACTAACTTTCAAGGACAATGCTTAGCCTTAGTCAGTTTTCTCGAAAGAGGGTAGTGCTTAACCCACTTAATTTTCCAAGGATAGTTCTTAGCCTTAGAAAGTTTTAGATAGAGTAGTGCTTAACTCCATTGAGTTTCTGAAATAATGTTTAGTCTGGATGATTTATCGAGACTGGGTAGTGCTTAACCCAACTAACTTTCAAGGACAATGCTTAGCCTTAGTTAGTTTCTAAAAAAAAGACAGTTTTTAACCCACTCAGAATGCAAAACGATAATACTTAACCTTATGTATTCTGATGGTGTATAGCATACTTAAGATTTTTACTCATCATTTTATTCCTGCACTCAAAGAAAAACTGTTAGTTTTTTTAAAAAAGGGAAAGATTGATTCGTGTCTCTGTCGGCTCCTTTGTTCAGGTCCCCAATTCATTGTATTTATATCACTTTCTTGAGATTTCATCCTTTATGAAATTTTTGAGGATTCCTCAAAAATTTCTGGCCCAGTTCATGGCCTCAATCTTGCTAGCCTTGAATTTGTTGAAATGCTTCTTGATAGAATTTTTGAGACCCTCTCAAAAATTCTTCCCCAGTTACATGTCCTATTCGTCTTGAACTTGTAGGATCATAGAATTTTTAAAATCCTGTCAAAAAATTTTCTCCAGTTACGTGCTTCAGGAAAATATAAAAATTTTATTATGATAAGACCGAAATCCACAGGAGCGCCTACGTATCCCTCTTAAACGGGAATCTGGTCGAACATAGTTCAAATTACATAAGAGAAATTCATATTTTCCAAGCATATGTAAAGGTTATAGTAACTTAATTTCTTGAGAGACTAGAATGAATAACGTGATGCCTCTTTCTTAACGTTAGATAGATGCCAATGCTTAATCAACATCAAGATATGGCCCCATCACATTTATCACCTTGGTATCAATCAATGCTTGAATTTTGTCCTTTAAAGCATGACATTCCTCTGTGGCATGGCCTGTCATCCCTGAATGGTAAGCATAGATTTTGGAATGATCAATCCATTTCGCATATGGATTCATTATAATTGCAGGAATTGGAGTAATGTAGCCATCAACCCTTAATCTCTTATAAAGATAGTCTACAGGTTTGGTCAAAGGAGTGTACTGTCTTGACTGATTTTTCTGACGCTTAGCTCAAGTTTTGATG
The DNA here is from genome assembly GCF_002878395.1 of Capsicum annuum. Classification (NCBI taxonomy): domain Eukaryota; kingdom Viridiplantae; phylum Streptophyta; class Magnoliopsida; order Solanales; family Solanaceae; genus Capsicum; species Capsicum annuum. The sequence goes on along the minus strand of NC_061115.1, from coordinate 125,346,875 downwards.
AATTGATTGGGTCGTAGAGCTATTGGTGAATTTGGATAAGCTAATGGTTGTTGGAAGGTAGTTGGAGGTATTTGGAAGTGGGGAGGTTGTTGAAATGGATTTGAAGGTGCTTGATATATGGGTGTTTGGTATTGAAGTGGGGGATATGGTGTTTGGTAACTTGGAAGGGTTTTGGGATCTTGCATAGTCAAGACAACATTTACTTCCTTCATATTGTTATTCTCATCATCTTGTGAAGTCTTTATCTCTTATAGTGCCTCTAAATCTGTTATCATGCCATTTTTAATTCCTTCTTCAATTCTCTTGCCCAATTTGACGATGTCAACAAGCTTTTGATCCTCTACAAGAATCATCCTTCCATAATATTGTGGCTCTTGGGCGCAAATGAAGAATTCCTTCATTTCATTTTCATCTAAAGAAGGGCGCACTTTAAAAGCTTCACGTATCCATCTCATTCCATATTCTTGAAACGATTCTGTAGGTTTCTTTTTTTAACTTCTGAATATAGAACCAATCATGCGCATTCTCAACATTGAACCCAAATCTTTCTACGAAATCAGAGGCCATATCGATCCATTTTGACCATTTTATTGCATCTTTTGTGACATACCATGATAAGGCATCTCCAGTAAAGCTCCTCATGAATAATTTAATAAGAATTTTCTTGTTTTTACCGACTCCTGCCAACTTTTCACAGTATAATTTCAAATGGACTTTCGGATCTCTAGTCCCATTGTACAATTCAAATCTAGGAGGTTTGTATCCCTCCGGCAGTTCAACATCAGGGTATATGCACAAATCTTCATAACTTAGCCCATTTAACCCCTTATTACCTTCAAGTTGTTCCAATCTTTCAACCACGAATTACATAAGGGCGACGTTTGTCGGAGGTTTGGATTTATATTGATGGTGGGTAAATGGGATCGTTTTGACATAACTTGGGTCTAAAGTATGGATGATTTGATGAGGAATATTTTTGGCAAACGTTGGTGGTGTATTATGGGCATATGATATTGTTTGATAATTTAATAGAGCTGGATATACATGAAATTGTGGTGGACAAGAATGTAGATGTGAGTTATGTTTAGGTAGCGTGTATATGTGGCTTGAATTATTTGGGGATGGTGAAATAGAAAGTGGTGGTAAGAGGTGGCTTGTGAATGTGGCATTAGATTTAACAACAGTGTTACCCCCAATTTGTGGTTTGAGAGGAGCATTCAAAGCAAGGGGTAAATTAGACAAGTTACGGGCTTATGACAATTCTCCTTGTAGTTGAAGAATTATTTGTTCCATTTGTACGATCATCTCACCATGCTCATTTCTAGTATCGTTGTTATCACCCATTTCTTTGTCTTGATGACTGAGTCTTAAGAGAAGGAGACCGAGCCCTTTTTCAGTTGGTGTAATGGGCAAGAGAATGCACGAATCAATCCTTTGGGTATGGGAGAAAATAAATAATGAAAAAATAAAAAGAGTCAAGTTAGTAAGGTATAGGTGACATATAGGAAAAGAATAAACCTGTTATTTTGTAACAAATAAAACATTTCGTAATGGACAGGCCCTTATGTTCCTGTACCACTCAAAGAAAACGTTAGTTCAAGAGAAATGGTTGTCCTATATTTGAATATCGTAGCTGTAATCTGCCCTTAATATGCTCAGGAATTGGGCTTATTAGCCTGACATTTTGGCAGTGTAATTGAAAATAAGAGAAAGAAAATGTATTTTTTAAAGATTAAGACCGGACCCAAAGTGGGCTGCCTATGTATCCAAATGGAGGTCAGCTTGAACGTAGTTCATGAGGGTAGGGTAAGGATAAAGAGGCCTAAATGTTTGTCTTGGGGGATGAGAAGGAGGGCTAGAGTTTTTTCGGATATTGAGGGAGGGGTAGCTGATGACGAGTTCTTTCGATTGACAATTCAGTCCACAATAGCTGATGATTAAGTTCACAAAATCATCATATGAAACATCACTTTGGACTATCATAGCTATTGTCTCTAGCATTTCGCCCTCCTTCTAACACCATATATATCGATTGCTCTTCTCGATCCATTGACCATGACAATCCACCCCTATTGTTATTGATCCCTCTATTAGTGGTACCTAAATAAAGTCATTTGTTAAAAATAGTTAATAGTGATTCCATAGTGTCGTAAATGAATCCTAACAGATATGTAATCTATTCCAACAGGTAAGTGATCAATCACAATAGATTACTTACCTGTTGGGATTCAAGTTACGCTCCTGAAGCTGATTTCAACAAACGAGTCATCTGTTGTAACAGGTGAATGAATCATATGTTGCAACAGACTATATATCTGTTGTAACAGATAAAGCACCTGTTGGGATAGATGTTATGATACTAAGGCACCTTTGAAGCTGATTCTAACAAATGAGTGACGTGTTGCAATAGATAATTAACCTATTGCGACAGATAACTTACAAATTGCAACAGACAACGATCTGTTGGAATTGAAGTTAGGTTCTATCGCAATAGGTTACTAATATATTACAACAGATATTTATCGTCTATTAGAATCGAGTTCAGTTTTTGTTACGACAGGTTAATAATCTATTGTAACAGATATTTACCCTGTTGCAACAGACAACACGTCTGTTGGAATCGAGTTTAGGTTATATTGCAATAGGTTACTAATCTATTACAACATATATTTATCATGTTATACCAGATAACTAATTTGTTGCAATAGATGGGTCATATGTTGCAACAAATAACCCATCTATTCGATTCATGTTACGACACTATAGAACCATAAACACGAATCCAACATATGAGTCTTCCGTTGAAACAAATCTGTTTAAACAGATGGATCTTATGTTCATTCATGCTCGCGTGCTATCTATTATTGAAAAACAGCACAATAGCAGTTACTCAGATGACAAATTCAACTAAAAATCATAATTTGACTTACCAAAGTCTCCTATGAAGTAATGCCAAAGTGGAAAGTGATGTACGAAATAAAATTTGACCTAAGAAATTGGTCAAATAACAACAGTAGCGGTAACAACATAAACAACAACAACACTGGTCAACGAGAAGAAGATGAAGATGATAATGAAGTAGAAGATGATGATAATGAAGCAGAAGATGATGAATAAAGCAGCAGCAACAATGAACAACAAAAATCGCTAAGAGAGAGAAAACAACAATGGATGAGAAGAGAAAGAGACATTTTTTTTTCCTCTGTTTCTCGTTATATTAGGTAAACATTTGGATCAAAGTGTAAATTTAAAAACTTCTGGGCTATCTCAAACTTACACAACTTTCTTAATCCATTATAAAGTAATTGCCACCTCCACTCAATTATTAAGACTTGTGTCACCTACACCTCGTTTTAAAACTCTTTTGTCACCTACAGCCCAAAACCCCATATTTCTAAGCCTTCTTCATATACATACGTATATATGAAAAAAATTTAAGATGTCTAATATAGTTTAGATTTCTTTCCTTTTTTCTATGTAATTTTTTTTATTGATATATTTGGAATATAAATATTACAAATATCATATATAGTGCAATATCATATTAACAATTATAACATTCTTGTGTTTTATATTATTATAATTAATTATCTTATTTTATTTATTCATAACTTCAGCTTACTTTGCTTCATTTTCATAACTTTTAAAAATATTTATTTGATGTGTAAAAGAATGCCGTCATAAGCGAATGTAACACTAAAGGCACAAGATAGAAATTATAATCAACATGTGCATAGAAGATCAAGTACTCCTACAAAAGATAGAGGTTAAAACAAAAAATAATATTTTCAACTTAATCCTTAGATTATGGTTTTAAAATATGACCTCTTATTCCATTTACTTCATCACTCATACATCCTAAATTATTTATTCTGCTATGTATATATAAAAAAGTAGGTACTTAAAAACGAGCAAAGGATTTTAATTTTATTGTTGAAAAAAAAAATACTATTATGTCTCAAATTAAGATCAATAAAGATCTAAAATGTCTTGACTGGAATATTAATGTTATATACTACTTCATTACAAAATAGTGAAATGTATTCATTTACTAAATTTTTTATAGTCACACGAAGCACGGTTAATTTCACTAGTTTGAGATGAAGGGAGTATAATATTGAGACTGTTTAGTAGAATTTCTCTCTTTGCTGCTTTACTTTGCATGTTATAGCTTAGTGGGTTAGCCTTAGTGTTAATTAGTAACTCGTTAGGTGCCTTGTCGTGGCCTAGACCCATATTTGAGTCTTGAAGAAAATTCTAACAACAGTAGAAATGCTTATGTTTTATTTTTCTGAAGGCAGAAAAAAATAAAATTAAATAAATGAATTATTCATTCAAATTTTAGTTTGAAATTTATGTGTTAATCAACCTATTTTTCTTTTTATTAATCCTAAAACTGGGATAGAATTAAGGAGGTTTACATATAGATATATGAATGACCTGTTTGTGTAAAAAATTCTTTATATTGACTGTGTATATAACTTAAAATCTAAATGTAATTAGGCAACAAGAATCAGTCAAATTAACTTCCTCTCTTCTACTACGCTCTGCTACCTAACCACCCTCCAAAAATAGCATACTGTCTTTTTCTGGAAATCAATGAACACATCTAGAACTCATATCAATCAATGAACACATCCAGCACTCATATCAATAAGGTTCTTATCCGTACAAAAGAAAATTAAAGAAACAAAGGGAAAGTAAATGTGTAGTAGGGCAGTAAACCAATACTCTCTTTTATCTTAATTTATATGGTACAATTAACGTTTTGGGGTTCAAACTTGTAAACTTTGATCACGAGTTCAGACATAGAAACTTTAGGTTTTTGAAAGAAAATCATATTTTTGAAATTACACAAAAGAATTATTATAAACCACAACAGTTAACAACTTGTAAAATTTAAAAGGAATATAAAGAAATTTCAATAAAAGAAAAACTTGTTTGACTCATAAAATTCTAACCGTGTCACATAAATTGGGTCAGAGGATGTAGTAGCTTAATAATTACTAAGGGGGTTGGGTGGGGTTCTTAGGCCATGCATGAACTAAACTCACACCATCTGTTCTATATATATATATCTGATTATTGTTCTCAATTTTGTTCCCAAAATTAGCACTTGGCTTTTAGTCATGGAGAGAGTAAAAATATTTGAATTCATCTTTGTTGCCACTTTCTTGGTAATGAGTAGTAGTTGTGTTTTGGGATACAATGTTCCTTCAATTTTCATATTTGGAGATTCTATACTTGATTCTGGTAGCAATCACTACAAAAAGAATCGCTCAGTACAAGCTGATTTTCCACCATATGGTTCCAATTTTTTTCACCATCCAACTGGTAGATTCACAAATGGTCGAACCGTTACAGACTTCATTTGTGAGTTCTTATTACTCCTCGGAAATAGAATTTCCTTTGATAGGAAGCACTTTTATTTATCCCGCTCTAAAAGAAAAAAAAAAGAAATATAATGATATATGTAGTTCGTTTATCCCATCTTATATATTCATAATATAAATTTTTTTATGCTATCATGTCATTTGAAATATTAGTATAAATAACTAATAATAAATTTGGGATATTGCTTATTCAAGAGTATTTGGATCCCCTTAATATGAGGGAAGCATATATTGTTGTGGTAAAGGAGATTCAAAAGTTATTTTAGGATGTAGGTTCAAATTTTATGTGAAATATTCCTTACACATTTCTTGAATTTCCTTGCTAAAATTTTTCAGTTCACCACTTGTCCATAACATGTGAAACTATTATACTGAAGATTTAAACAAGCAACTTTTTATAAAATGTTAAAATGCATTTTATAGGGGATATAAAAGTATCATTTTACCGTCGGTGGATATAAGGTGAATTTTTTTCTTGTAACTCCAAAATTAGCTATTCAAGATGTGGTTATAGTACTTTATTTAGTTTTCAAAATAATTTGATTAAGCAATATTTAAGTTCACATTGAAAATTAGATGTCTTAATCCAAACATGAAAAATTATGTATTCTTTTTATCTCAATTTATGAGATACTTTTCGTTTTTCAGGAGTTTAAGTTTGACTGTAAATTTGAATATAAAAGCTTCTAAGTTTTTTCAAATAAAATTTATATATTTAGAAATTAAATAAATAGTATTATAAGTTACAATTAGGGGTGTTCATAATTTGATTTAGATTGATTTTGGAGTAAAGACACCCAAAGTCAGACTTTTAATTATTAAAATCAAATCAAACTAAACCAAATATAATTCATATCCATCAATTTTGTTATTGTCGGTTTGATTTGGTTCTTTTTATGAATGAGCTTAAGGTATAAATCTCATAATTTTCTCATGAGTAAATCTCATAATTGTTTCTTAAAAGAACCAAATCAAATATATATATATATATATATATATAATTGTGTATATAATTTATTGGTTTCAGTTTATTTTTAATAAAACCAAACCAAACCAAACCAATTATTGTTAGTTTTGAAAACTTAAATTCAAATCAAACCAAAATCAATTTTTTATTTAATCAGTTTGGTTCATCTTTTTGATTCGGATTGATTTCTAACTAAACCATAAATACCCTTAGTCACAATAATTGAGTTCAAAACATTTAAAAGATATTTAAAAAAATTATGATAAAAAAATAGTCTTATTTGAATTTCGAAATTCGAAAAATACTTTATAAATTGAGATGGAAAAAGTAATTCTTTTTGAGATGGGGTAATATTTGTCATATGGATTTTTTATTAGTTATTTTTGGTTTGATGAAAAATTATTGCATGCAGCTGAATTTATTGGGATTCCCCTACAAAAGCCATACCTTCATGAGTTAGTAAATGGAAATTGGAAGGAGTATTCATCGAAAGGCATCAACTTTGCTAGTGGTGGTAGTGGAGTTCTACGAACAACTAATCAGCATTTGGTAAGAAATTTTACAAGGACTTAGCTTGTTGATATGCTTGTATTAACATCTTTTAATTTACTATGGTTAGCACAGAAATATGCACGTTACTGACAAAGAATGCTAAAATTTTTACCGTCATTAGTTAATTGTCATTGAATTCAGTGTTGTTATAGGCTTTAGGGACATTTACAAAGAGCATAAAATATATTTATCATTAATAATTACATCTAAAAAGATAACTTAGCGACAATTAAGCTATTGCAGTTAACTAATTCTCACTAAATTTTTTTTTGATGTAGTGATATCACTCTTATTTTTCTCCTCCTTTCTTCTAATGAGCCTGAATCCTAATTAAATGGGGCTTACCATACAAAAAAATAAAGTATGTATGATATATTGATGTCAGAAAGAAATATTGAACTATCAATATATAAAAGTTATATTAACAATATCATTATATATTTAACTTAAATACTTAGATAATTCAAATATTTTTATATGATCATAGTAATTGACTTGCTATATTAGAAGATTACCTAACTTATTTTTGCAAGTATTTACCTGCCTTTTAAATCATCTGATATCAATACATATAGGAGCTAAACTCATAGTATGAATTAAGGATTTATCTATACACAATTAATCAATAATGCATCGGTAGTGTATAGATTTTTACACTATCAATCCAATTTACTCAGCTATAACATATGTATTGTTACTCTATTTTTCATGTGATCGCATCAGACTTGCTCTACAGATTTACATATGAATATTATCCAAATAACATGACCATGGTGATATCAGACTTGCTTTATTTTTCATGTTATCATATCAGACTGGACTTTTTTCTTCTTTTGGCCATATGAATTGATATTAATTTTGTGACATTTGAAACATATAGGGAGTGACACCAATTGAAGAGCAAGTTGAACAATTCAAAACCTCAGCCCAACAAAACCACATAAACAACGAACAAGTTCAAGAGTCACTCATAATATTCACATCAGGCTCCAATGACATGTACATATACTTCCAACCATCTGGTGTCCCAAAACTGACCCCCGATGCATATGTTAGGCCATGCTAGCTCAAGTTACAAACTTTGTTGATCAAATTTGCAAGTTAGGGGCTCGCCGGATCGCCTTGATTTCATTAGGCCCAGTTGGCTGTATCCCAGCCAGGGTCAACTTGCCCGGTGCACCAGTTAACAAATTTTACGGTAAAATGAACACTATGGTCAAAAACTATAATGTGGGGTGGGAGAGTTTGGTAAAAGGGATAGATACCAATCAAGTATCCAGGTTCATTTGCTGTGTATGGAGCTATGTACAAGACTATTATGAACTTCAGAGCTAATCCTAAACGATATGGTAATTTCTTAAACTTCTTTATTCACATTTTATGATTGATTTATTTTCTTTATGCCCTCAACTTACATCTATGGCCTCCAATTTTGGGTGTGCATAAGTAAACGAACTTAAACTTGTATAAAATTGAACAAGTAGACACATGTGTTCTATGAGGCTTCCTACAATTTGCGTCCTATGTGTATTATATGCCACATAGGCGCGCGTGTCTATTTGTTCAACTTTATACAAGTTCAAGTGCCTACTGTGCTCATCCAAAGTTTGATGGCATAGATGCCAGTTGAGACAAAGTTAAAGGGCAGGTTTATGTTTTACGGTTATTTTCAACTTTATTCCAAGTATAAGGGACATTTTCTGTTATTATCTCTAACTTTGACACTATCATGTTAACTTTATTTATGATTTATGTACAAGTCAAGATAGATTCTAAACTAACACATGATGATTTGTTATCACATCTATAGGCTTTTCAGATGCAACTAATGCATGTTGTGGTAATGGAACACTTGGAGGGGCATTGCAATGTGGTAAAGAAGGCTACAAGTTATGTGCAAACCCCAATGAGTACTTGTTCTGGGATTTTTTTCATCCATCAGAGCATGCTTATAATCATGTCTCGAAGATACTGTGGGCTGGAACCAATTCTCAAGTCCGACCTGTGAATCTCAAGACACTGGCCAACATGACCTTCATTCAACGTTAATCAAGGAATTTAATTTGCCTTTTGAAAATCTTAAAATAGAGAATAAGGGGTCCTTGTCTTTCATTTCAAAGTTTATGTTATGATGTTTTAATCTCTCTAGCTTTAAGGAAGGGTAAGGTCACGTACACTCTAATTCTCAAATTTTACTTTGTGAAATTACACTCTGTGTGTTGTTGTTAATATTCTGTATTCATACGCATATTTTTTTCTTCTCATGTTTTTTTTGAGCTTATTGAACTTATATCACATATAAAAAAAGCATAGACAAATTCAAGATTTAAACTCTCACTCAACACTGATACAATTAATTGTGTTTAGAAATAGAGAGTGAAGTCTTGTCTTTCATTTCAGAATGTTATGGTGTTTATATGTATATTTCTTTATTTCTCGTTGAAGAATTTAATCAAACACACAGTTTGCAGAATTATTGAATTTATTTCACTAGTCAGAAAATGTAATCACATACAAAGACGAACTACACGATATAACATAATAGTCTAAAATCGGAGCTTGTTATAAAGTTGTTCCAATACATCGAGTAGAAGAATCTTCACAAGAATTTTCAATGAACTTGACAGAAGGAAGAAGAAAACTTTTTCTTGTTTGCATTTGTTTTTCAGGGAGGGAGAAAAGTTAGTTGTTTCTCTTCAAAGAACTCTTTTATAAATTCAAAGGGACACAAGTTTTTAGATAGTTGTGTTTCTTTTTCTTTTTTCTAATTAAAATATTCAACTAATTATTGCTCCCTTCGTTTCAAAATGAATGACCTACTTTCCTTTTGGGTTCGTTTAAAAAAGAATGATCCCTTTTCTTTTGAGATAATGCATCAAAATCACCCTAAACTTGTCACTCCAACTTACTTTAGCACTTAAACTTAATATGTATTTATTTACCCCCGTAATATCTTTAAAGTGCATCAAATTCACCTCTTATGCTAACGTGATATTTAAAAAAAAAAAACACGTGAAATTGATCGAATTTATAAGGAGAGTTGGATTTTTAGTCACTAATTTATGATATTTTTTTGATGGATAGAGAAATTGATGATGATGGATGTATATATATATATTATGTGGCGGTGGTGCGGTGGTGTGGTTGGTGGAGGACGGTGGGGGGAGGGGTGGCGGGCTGTAGCAGATAAGGGGAAAATGGGGGTGGGTGGGTGTAAGTGGGTTGTTGATTCCTTGATCTGCTTTGTGAAGCTGAATCTGCCATTGATGAGCTTGATAGGTAAACAAACAGGGGAAGCAGAATTTGGGGCCTTATGGTGGACATGCTAGCTTTGACCTTACGCAGGTGCTTGCAAGTAGATGATGGATGCACCTGTCCACAAAAAATCGATGGTGGTATTGAATTTTTCAAGTGGGTTGAGTTTTCCAGCAAAAATTCACCAAAAAATATGGCAGGTGTAGTTGTGTGGGGGTGGATGGGGATGTGTTTAGGTGTGGAAGTGTAGGGGTGGACGGGGATAGATGGGGTGTGTGTGCAGGTATGAGGATAGACATGGGGAGGGGGGTGGGTGGGTGGTTAGGAAGAAGATGGAAAATGGGGGGTGGAGTATTTTTTAATTTAAAATATTTTATATATATTTAAAAATATGTATGTGTTGTATGTGTGTGTGTGTGTGTGTATATATATATATATATATAAAACCATTAAAAATATTTTATTTATGTGGTGCTAATATGTCAGCGAGTGTGATGCACTCTCCGTAATAAGAGTGTTGTTGTATTTTTAAGGTGGTATATAATCACTTCAAAAAGATTTAGGGGGGTAAATAATTATCCGTAAAGTTTAAGTTCTAAAGTAAGTTTTCAGGACAAGTTCAGGGGGCTTTTTGATATATTATCTCTTTTCTTTTTTTGGTAACACTTTAATTACAGCTTTCCACATGGCATGTTTAAAACCACAAGATTAACGGACATTTTGGTACATTTGATACAACTTTAATTTAAGGCCACAAGATTCAAAAGTTTTATTTAGTTTCTTAAACTTTGTGCCAAATCAAAGTAGGTCATTCTTTTTGAAACGGGGGAGTATTTTTTATCTCTTAATATGGATCTATGTTGATCCACATGGGTGATTTGATCCAATTTTCTTCATCTCTAACTCACCATAGTAGGTCAACTCTCATTCCTATTCTGTAGCATTCATTGATTAGACCGTTTGACCAGTGAATACTTCGAGAGCTTTGTTGTTATACATCTGTTAGGAATATACAACATCTCTATCAATGAAACTTAGAGAATATTAGAGTATGCAGTGCCCTAGATCATTTATCACATTCACATTTCTCATAATCTCTTTTTCTTAATTTTGAACTTGTCGCACTAACAAGCATAAATGACCGATCAATGAACACAATTAATGTGATAATTCTTAATGATCTTCCGCATCTCAAAAATCTCTTAATCTTCCTTCAAACCAAATCAATCATGATGTCTTAGCAATATACTAAGATAGCAAAAACAAATTGAATTTTAAGAAACTGATTAAAGTCATGAGGATATAATGTGAAAAATTACATATAATTTTCAGAGTTTCACACAATAACAAGTAGAGACTAAAGTTGTATCGCCCTTATGGATCACTAGATGCATATATGATATGAAACATGTATCACAGTATTGGCTCTTTTTTCATCGAGCATATGTCTTTTATTAATTAAATATTGTGCAGATAATAGTTCAGACAACTCATGTCTAACTTTGAGTTCACAAATCTACTCAATCATTTTATTCTCCAGAACTCACATCCGACATTAAAAATAGACTAACTCATTTTAATCACATATAATTAAATGCAACCTAAAAACGATATTTTGATTATAAACTTTTAACTTTCTTTTATCATCACTTCTGATAATAATAAGTTTATAACTGTCTCATCGCAACTGCTTTTCACTTAGACAATAAAGGTGATTGTCGTGAATAGTTCAATTTTTTTATCTGTTTAATATACTTTTTATTCTTAAAAATTTATGTACATCACATAAAAATAATATATGTATATGAACCAATAAGAATGAATTTACATGAACATGATATGAAAAAAAAATATAAATACATCAACATCTATGTAAATTTAACGATCTTACATGTATTTCATAGGCATCACATGATATGAATTTTGTTAATGGATTTACTATCATGTGATGCGTAGATATGTATTTCACGTTCACTTTCTTTTTTACAATTATATCTCTTGCAAAATTATACTTTATGTAAATATGTTTTGTCTTGCCATGATATTCAGAATTCTTTGTGTAAGCTATTGCAATCTGACTATCACAACATATTATGACATGTTAGACAACATCCCTTACACATCCAAGTAGATCAAAAAAATGTTTAAGTCAAATAACTTATTGTACAACAGATAAAAGTACTACAAATTCAATTTTCATTATAGATAAGGCTATGCAAGATTGCTTCTTTGTACTCCATGATATGACCATTGTTAAGCAAGAATACATATTCAGAGGTAAATTTTCTCTCCGTTAAATCTCCTCCCTTATCAACTATATAATCTTGAAGTTGTAGATCATTTCTTTGATAATATAAGAAATAATTGGCCGTGTATTTAAGATACCTCAATATCCTTAATTGCTTTTTGATGTTGTGATTCTGGATCGAATTGATATATACTAACTAACCTAATGACTTAACAGATAACAAATTTAGTACATATCATTACATACATAAGACTTCCGACTAAATTGGCATACATAACTTTTCAAAATTGTCCTTCTCATGTGGAGTCTAAGGGCACATTTTTCGATTTAAAACTTCACTTTTAGAAATTGGAGTTTTATGAGTTTGCAATCTTGCATATTAAAGTGATCAAGACTTTCTTAATGTAAGGTTCTTATGAAAGATATAATAATCTTTTCAAACGATCTTTTGAAATCTTAACTCCAAGAATGTTTGACTCTTAACCCACATCTTTTATCTCAAAAGTAGATGATAAGCACTCTTTTATTTCCTTTACATAGTCTATGTCAATTGCAGTTGTAAGTATATCATCTAACTAAAATGATAAGATTACAAAAATTATCTTTGAATCTTTTGATGCATACATAGTGATCTTCATGAATAATAACCATACGGTATTATGAAATTATGGGAATGTAAGTACCATCTTCTAGGAGATTGTTTAATGACATAAACCTATCTACGAAGCTAACATACTTTATATTCTTTGCCCTTCTTAATGAAACCTATAGGTAGTTCTATATAGATTTCTTCTTCTAGTTATTCATTAAGAAATGCAGTGTAAGACCCCACAGAATCCTATTTGTTTGAGTCCTTTAAAGAATGCTAAAAGAGGTCCCGGACTTAGAAATTTTTAGCTAAGTGTTAGGACTTAGTCATTTCTAAAGCCCTCAAACTTTGAGTAATTTATTTATGACCTTAGAAAGTTAGTTTTCAAGTTGATTCATGATAGGAAAAGTCAATAGTACATCTCGAGTGAGTTTTGGAATTCTTAGACAAGCGTAAGGACATGTTTGAAACTCCAAAACAGTTACTCAGGGGGATTAGCCCGCGGCGCCCTATCCAGTCCGGTGCTGGGGGAGCCCGCGATGCAGACCGTGGCGCCTGCCCAGAGCAGCACTCCATAACCCGCGGCTCCCTGGCCAGTCTGAGGTAATTTCTGCAGTTTTGTTCTGGATTTTTAAGGGCAAATGGGTCATTTTTCCTTTACCCAATAGCTCCATAACACGGGATTAAATCCCCAACTAGCATAATTGCTAATCCTTTTCATAAAATCCTCTCAAGAACAAGCCCTAGCTTCATTAGTTTCAAGAATCAAGTCTCAAAAACTCACCACAAACTCTATGAAATTAACAATCAAGGTATGTTAGGTGTTCATCCAAGGGTTCCCTTCCACCCTCGGAGTTCAAGAACCTCTTTTAAACTACAAGCTGATTGCTTTTATGGATTTCATGTTGAATTTGATTGTATTCATGATTATGATGTTGTTTGGGTTTCTAATCCATGTTTTATGATAAGATTAATGTGAAGTAATTAACCTATGTATAGTCATGTGGATTTATGTTAAAAGTCCCTTGAAATTGTAAGTTTGGATTGTAATCATGATCCCTACATATTTATTATCATTATGTGCATGAACTATGCTCCCCAAGTGTTTGATAAAATATTCATGTAGGTTGAATTTGAATAGAGAAATTAAAAAATATTAGCATGTATACAAGTTTCTACCATGTATGTTTGATAAAATGCCTTAATAGATGAATTGTGACAAAGTGGCTAGTTACCATACTTTTAAGATTGTGCTATGTTTTACTTTCAATGCTATCGAGTCCTGGAGGTATTCAATACCCAAAATCTAGCTATTTACTTAGAATTTCAGTAGCTACAAAATAGTCTCAGTGATGTCACATACAGTAGTACTTAGTCCGTTATAAAGCTCAGTGTATTCAGTTAGTTAACAGAACTCAGTGAACTCAATCCAGTTCATTCAATTATCATGATCAGTAACAGTTCAGTCAAGCCTAGTATAGTCTAGAAATCAATTTAGTGTTCTTTCAGTTGGGAGTAGGATTCAGCACTGAGCGAACCCAGGGATGGGGGCATTCCTGCTAGTACAGGGTTTGACCCTTAGTAGCAATCCCTGCATTATAGGACTACATAGCCAGCGTAGGTTAAGATATCTTCCTGCCAGATAAGAGTTGACCAATCTTGTATGGGTTTTCCTGCCAGTGAGGGTTAATAAAATATCTTCCTGTCAGATAGGGTTAACTCATAGCCGATGTTAGTATCCCTTGGCAAGGTGCTAACACCCTTCCAACTGGGGTCACAGGTTGGATCCCAACTCAGTTTATAAGTGGGATATGTTGGTTAGATGAACACTCCCACAGTTATAGTTTTAATTTTAGTCTCGGTATAAAATCTCAGTTCAGTTTCACAAAACCAGGACTGTCAGACATAGTTACCAACCTCAGTACAGAACTAAGTTTAGTTTCACAGAATTAGGATTGTTAAAAATAGTCACCCAACTATCAGTAATTCAGTTACCAGCTATCTCAATTATAGTAAAGTAGATTTATATGCAACATTGCATAGTCAATATTTACAACAGTTTCAGTTATATATATGTACTCTCAATCAGTTATACTTATGTTACTCAACCAATTATTATTCATGCATATGAACCCTTGCCTATCAGCCAACCTCACTTAGCATACCGATATATTCAAAGTACTGATGCATATCCTTTCTTTTGCTGTAATTCCCCATAGAGTCCTCTTCCAGTTTGAACCTTAGAGCGTATTCAGTAAAGCAGAAATCTGAGTCTAAAAATTTCAGAATTACCTTCTCAAGTATGAAATATTTTTAATCGTGTGGAATTTCCCTAATTTATACTTTTTGTCATGTATAGCATTGAATAATCTTTCCAACAATACCAAATTTGCCCAAATCAGACACTCGGGTGAAGAGTTAGAGCCATTTTAGTGAAACAGTATGCCACCTGGCACCTTAGTGCGTCGCGGAGCTAGCCAAAATGGAAATTGCCAAAATCCAGTGAAACTCCAAGATTCCACCGCATCGCAGTATATTTCCAGTTTGTAATCCCGGAGGCAATGTGATTTCCACCGCGTCGCGCCGTCGTGCAGTTTCCCAATTGTCCAAATTCTAGTAAACTGGTGCGATTATGGCGCGTTATGGTGCACTGTGTCAACAAGTAAAATCAGGAATTTTTCAGTTTAATTCCAAGGGCTTTTTGGTCTTTTCCCCTTTTCCCCAGCCTCTATAAATACCCGGCAAAGGGACCTCAGCCTCATTTCTCTTCCACTTCCAAAAAATTAGGGTTTCCAAAATCAAAATCCCCCCTTTTTCTCTTCAAGCAAAAATCAAGAAAAATCAAGAAAGATCTAGAGAAATCAAGAAATCTTTCCAAAGGCCTTTAAGAAAAGAGTCTTCCCAAGGTATGTAGATGTTGATTCTTGGGTCCTTTTCATCCAAGAAGTTCAAGCACCTTTTTAAAAAAAAAATTTAAAGATTTTATGTTTGTGAGATTCCATGATTTGTATGAGTTGAAATTGATGTTATATGTGTTGTTGAGTCTCGATTCATATTTGTTTACAAGATTTATGGGCTTTGACCCTAGTATGTGGGATTTATATAATGTTTGTGATGAGCCCTCTTGAAGTTTTTTTCTATGTGATGTGTTCATAATATTTAGGTGTAGAAATGGTAGAATAAGCAGAGCATGTCCCCCATAGGTTTATTGAAAGCTTGGATGAAGCATAAGGGCCATGATAGTATGTTGAATAAGAAACCCCAAATTGTGAGTTAGTTTATGCATGCCTAGTGTTTGATAAAATGCCCAAGTGGATGAATTATTCCATAATGGCAGAAAATTCCCAAATAAGTGTGAACCCATGCATGTCTAGTGTTTGTTGAAGGACTTTAGTGAACAAGTGGAGATGTGATAGTAGTAAATTCCCCAATTATGTGCTCTTTGATATATGTTAAGCTTTTAATACATGCCAAGTGGTTACCAAGTAAGTTGAGACATGATAGTATGAAGTTTTCCCTAAATCATGTGATGTCCAAATACATCTCAAGACTGATTTAGGTGTGGAGTACTTGAGGTAGGACCTTGTTGAAGGAAGTATAATCTAGTAGCATGTTTCCCTACGCTAGTATATGTTGATGGTTCCTAAATGCTTGACGCGATGCCTTAATGATTGTAAAGGTAAAGGTATGTTATGTTTCCTAATTACTTGAAGAGATGCTTGAATGATAATGATGATGAATGAATGACTATGATGATGAATGAACGATTGTGATAATGATGAATGAACGATTGTGATGATGATGAATGAATGGTTATGATGATGGAGGAATGATTATGCTTTATTTTATGTTATCGAGTCATGAGGGTATTTATACTCGATAATTTAGCTGCTGTCTAAAGCCCGTGTCAGTTTCACGATAATTCCAGTCGAGCCATGACTCTCAGAACTCAGTGAATTATAGAACGCAGTATCCTCAGACAGTTACAGAACTTAAAAAATCTCAATTATCTCGATAATCTCTGTATTGCTAGTAATATAGCCTCAGTCCTATAATTAGCTTAGATCTAATAGTATTCAAGTGTTTAGTTATGACCTCAGAAGTGATTCAAACAATCTATTCAAGCTCTGTATCATCAGTCAGATACCGCGATTTAATACCATTTTCGTCAAATACAACACTAAGTGATCTCAGCGTAACTCAGTCAGATCTTTTGAGAAACATAATCAGTATCAGATTCAGTTCAGTTGTGTTCAGTTATGAATTCAATCACAGTCTTTCAGTTGGGAGTAGAAACTAGCACCGAGCGAGGGAAAGAATGACGGCTTCTCCCGTCAGAGAGAGAGAGGCCAGAGTCATTAGTAGCAATTCCTGACCTCCAGAACTGCGTAGCCAGCGTAGGATACAGGCGTCACCATTAGGAAAAGGTTGTCACCTTCAGAGAGAGAGTATTTGACTATTATATTGCCTTAGGTTGACTTCCTGATAAGGGTCATCCATCAGAGAGGATTGACCAGAGAGAGGTCTTTACCTGTGGCACGGTATTAACACCCTTCCAATTGGGGTTACAGGTTGGACCCCACCTGTGGTAGGTCAGGGCATATCGGTTAAGTAACTATTTCCCACAGTTTCAGTTTTAATTTCAGAATCAGTCTCAGTTTCTGTATAAATCTTTAGAAATTAGGACTGTCAGATACAGTCATCTATCATTATGAGGAACTCAGATAGTTTCATTAATTCATGGACCATCCCGTCAGATAAGCTTGGTCTCATATATAGTTATTTGATATCATATTCAGAGATATGCCACCAGACAGGCTTGATTCACAGTCTCAGATTCTATGAGTGTCCTTGTTGTGAAATTCAAATATATCATATTTCTTATCATTGATAATAGTTTCTGAAATCATCTGTTAGAGAGGTTGACCTCTAATCCTGTCAGTCGAAAGCAGTAAAGCTCAGAATTTAGTCCTTGATGTAAGTGCATCCAGATCTTGAGTTATCAGTATCAGATGAGTAGTAATTCAATATCTCAGTGTCAGTAGTGAGTTCAGTCTGTAGTAAGGCAGTACCTGAGTTTTAGTCTCTAGAGTTATGATGATTGTGACTATGGTCTATGCATTTATGTATATGTATGTGTTCTCGTGCGGCATTATAATGATTACTCAGTTTAGATATTATGCATGCATGAGCCCTTGTATTTAGCCTTACCCCATCTACATACTCAGTACATTTCTGTACTGACGTATTTGTGCTATGGTATTTTATTTGGCACCATAGGTTCAGAGGCACAGGACCCAGAGTTTTCTCAGCAGTTCAGTCCCAGTAAGCAGCAGTAGTCGTAGCAGTGAGTCCTCTTTTTTTGAGAATGAATTTCAGTTTACTATTATGGCATCAAACTTTGTTTATATTTTCAGTAGACAGAGTTAGTTGGGGACATGTCCCATCAACTCTATAGTTCAGAGAGTTTAGAGGCTTCTCAGATAGATGTATTAGTATTCTGTTTTCAGTTTTGAGTATGTATAGATGTGTTGAACCTTATGGCCAGTTTCCATATTTATTTCAGATATTAAGCAGTGTACAGGTACAGATATCAGAAAAGGGTTAGCTTATGGTCCTTTGGGGTCATAAGCACCGTGTGACATCTAGGGATGGGATCTCAGGTCATTACATTTGCACTATGATGTCTTATATCACAGGTTCAGACACACGGGCTCCTGATCGTACTTAGCAGCCCAGCCTATCAATAACAGATTGAGTGGTGAGTCCTCATAATTCGAGGATAGAGTTATCATTTTAGTATTTTAGTAGTTTAGTATAATCAATAGATGGAGTTAGTTGGGTACTTGTCCCATCAACTCCATATTCAGACAGTTAGAGTCTTTCAGACGATTATTTTAGTCAATGTTTAGTTTTTAGTATTTATTTATCAGTATTTGATTTCAGTTATGAACCTTATGGTAGATTTAGCCTAATTTCCATATTTATTTTAGTACTATTATTCAGTGATTGCAGTAGGTACCAGTCATGGGTTAGCTTATGGTCCTTCTGGATTATGAGCATCGTATGATATCCGAGGTGTATACTCGGGGCATTACAAACTTGGTATTAGAGCCTAAGGTTCAATAGAGTACTAGGAAGTCTGAAAGCCACATCTAGTAGAGTCTTGTGCATGGGTGTGTAGCGTGCCACACTTATGGATGAGAGGCTATGAGGCATTTTAGGAAAAGTTTCCTTTTTTTAGTATTCATATCGTGTGCGTGAGCATGAGCTCAAATTAAATTCTCTGTCTAATCCAATGTTTTTCTCCATTTACAAAATATTCCTCTAAAAAGGACTAATAGAAGAAGGACTGGAAATCAGCCAGTACCTCCGCCCATTCAGGCAGATCCCCTGGATGAGCATGTGTTCCACACAAAATTCAGAGCAGCTTTTACCACTTTGGCTCATTCTGTGGCAGCCCAGAATGCACGCTCGGCTACCGTTCAGGCCAACCTAGTGGCTAATACTATTGTAGCTAGAATTTAGAAATTCACCCAAATGAATCCTTTATCATTTACAGGGTCTAAGCCTAAGAAGGACCCGCAAGAATTCCTTGACATGGTGCAGAAAGTCATGGATATCATTGGGGTGACTTTCAATGAGTGTGATGAGTTAACTGCATATCAATTACAGGATGTGTATCATACATGGTTTAAGCAATGCAAGGCAGATAGAGGTGCAGATGTAGGGCCCATAGAATGGGAGGAGTTTGCTACTACTTTCCTTGATAGGTTCTTCCCATTGGAGTTGAGGGAGGCTAAAGTTTTGGAGTTTATTAATCTGAAATAGGGCAACATAACAGTGAAAGAGTATTCTCTCAAGTTTACTCAGCTATCCAAATATGCCCCTCATGTGGTAGCAGATAGCAGATCTAAGATGAGTAAGTTTGTGTCAGGTGTGTCTAACAGTATGGTAAAGAAGTGTAGGACTGCAATGCTAATTAAGGAGATGGACATATCTAGGCTCATGGTGCATGCTCAGCAGATAGAAAAGGCTAAGAATAAGGAGAAGGAGAGGGAGAATAAGAAAGCTAGAAAAAAGTAGCTTCAACTTTACCCAGCCTAAGTAAGAGGGTGGTAATCGTCCTCAGTTCTACTTGAAATCTTTAGTTCCATCTCTGTCCTTAGTCAATGCTCCAGTACCGAAATTCAGATATGGAAATAAACATAGGGCACCAGGCTTTAAACCTCAGGGTAGTGTTAGCAGTGCCCGAATAAATCTTCTTTGCCATAAGTGTGATAAAAACTATCATGGTGTCTATAGAGCTGGCAGTGATGTATGTTTTAGATGTGGAAACCAGTCCATAGGGTCATAGAGTGTCCTCGGGTGGGTTCATAGAGTCAGGATAACCGTCTCTTAGCTCAGCCTGATCGCTCGAATCAGCAGGGTATCGCTTCCAGTGCCACCAGTGGGCAGTGCAGAAATAGACTCTATGTACTTCAGTCCTGGAAGGATCAGGAAAGTTCTCCTTATATGGTCACTGGTGCGTTACAAGTCTATTATTTACATGTTTATGCTTTGCTAGATCCAGGAGCTTCTTTGTCCTTCGTAACTCCTTATATAGTTGTTGACTTCGGAGTCAGTCCCTAAATCCTAGCAGAGCCCTTCTCAGTCTCTACCCTAGTGGGTAAATCTATCATAGCCCAATGGGTATACAGGAACTATCTGGTTATGGTATCTCAGAAAGTTACTTCAGCAGACTTAGTAAAGTTAGAGATGACAGATTTTGACATCATTCTAAGTATGGATTAGCTTCATTCATGCTATGCTTTAATTGACTGCAGAAATAGAATTGTCTATTTTTAGTTTTCGAATAAAGCTGTCCTAGAATGGAGGGGTAGTACTTCAGTACTTAGGGGTCAACTTGATTCCTACCTAAGGGCGAGGAAAATGATATTCAAGGGGTGTGTCTACCATCTTGTTCGAGTTAAGGATTCTAGTTCTGAGACTCCCAGCCTTAAGTCAGTTTCAGTAGTATGTGAATTTCTAGATGTGTTTCTTGAAGATCTTCCTGAGGTCTCTATCGAGTGGGAAATTGACTTCAGAATAGACCTTCTTCGAGATACTCAGCCTATCTCTATCCCGCTATACAGAATGGATCCAGTAGAACTTAGGGAATTAAATGAACAATTGAAGGATCTCTTAGATAAGGGATTTATCAGGACCAGTGTCTCCCCTCGGGGTGCACCAGTTCTTTTTCTGCAAAAGAAAGACGGTTCTCTCAAAATGTTTATTGACTACCATCAGTTAAACAAAGTCAAGGTTAAGAACAAGTATTCTCTTCCCAAAATCAATGACTTGTTTGACTAACTTCAGAGTGCCAGTTACTTTTCTAAGATAGACCTTAGATCAGGCTACCATCAGCTTTGAGTCAGAGAATGTGACATCCCGAAAATAGCTTTTAGAACTCAGTATGGTCACTTTGAATTCTTAGTCATGTCATTTGGTTTTACCAATGCCCCAGCAACTTTCATGGACTTGATGAACCGTGTGTTTAAGTAGTACTTGGACATATTTGTTATAGTGTTCATTGATGACATTCTTGTCAACTCACTCAGTGAACATAATCATGCAGACCATCTCAAAATAGTGTTGCAAACCCTCAAATCCCATCAGTTGTTTGCCAAATTCAGAAAATACAAATTTTGGCTAAGGTCAGTAGCTTTCCTTGGTCATATAGTTTCTGGTGATAACATTAGAGTTGATCCCTAAATGACCGAAGCAGTAAGGAACTAGCCTAGACCCATCTCTCTATCAGATATTAGGATTTTATTGGGTTTGCTGGCTATTACTGATGGTTTATTGAGGGATTTTCGTCTATTGCATCCCCATGTCTAGATTAACTCAGAAGAAAATCAAGTTTCAGTGGTCAGACTCTTGTGAGAAGAGTTTTCAGAAGTTGAAGACTCAACTCACTACAGCCCCAATTTTAAATTTACCAGGTGGTTCAGATGGTTTTTGTAATGCTTTCAGAGCTGGTTTGGGGTGTGTTTTGATGCAGAGAGGTAAGATCATAGCTTATGCCTCTAGACAGCTTAAGCCACATAAAAAGAATTATTCCACTTATGATCTTGAGTTAGCAGCTGCTGTGTTTGGCTTAAAGATTTGGAGGCATTACTTGTATAGAGTACATGTTGATGTGTTCACAAACCATAAAAGCCTGCAGTATGTGTTTTCTCAGAAAGATATAAACCTGCATCAGAGAAGGTGGTTAGGGTTGTTGAAAGATTATGATATGAGTGTTTTACACCATCCGAGCAAGGCCAATGTAGTGGCTGATGCTCTCAGTAGATTATCCATGGGCAGTGTGGCTCACGTTGAGGATGGTAAGAAGAAGTTAGTTCAGGAATTTTATTAACTTGCCCGATTAGGTATTCGGTTAGTTGATTCAGCAGAGGGTAGTGTCTGGGTGCAGAATAGTTTAGAACCATCCCTAGTTTCTGAAGTAAAAGAAAAGCAGTACAGGGATCCAAGTTAATTAAACTGAAAGAGTCAGTCAGAGATCAGAGAGTAGAGGTTTTCTCCTAGGGGAGAGATGGTGTGTTGTGTTGCCAGGGTCAATTATGTATGCCATGTATAGATAACGTGAGACTGCAGATTCTTGAAAAAACATATGGTGTGTGCTACTCAATTCACCCAGGGGCCACCAAGATGTACCGTGACTTGTGGGAATCTATTGGTGAAGTGGGATGAAGGGAGACATTGCAGAGTTTGTAGCTAAGTGCTCAATATGTTAGCAGTTTAAGATCGAGCATCAGAAGCCTAGTGGGTCTATGCAGGAGTTCAGTATTTCCACTTAGAAGTGGGAGGAAGTGAACATGGATTTTATGATGGGTCTGTCTCGTGCTCTTCACCAGCATGATTTGATTTGGGTCATTGTGGATAGGATGACCAAATCAACTCATTTTTTACCATTTCATACCTCTTATTCAGCCGAGGATTATGCCAAGCTCTATGTTAGAGAGTTGTTCACATTGCATAGAGTTCTGTTGTCCATCACTTCAGAAAGAGATACGCAGTTCAAATCTCATTTTTGTAAATCATTCCAAAAGAGTCTTGGTACCCAAGTTCACCTCAACATAGCTTTCCACCCATAAACAGATGGTCAAGCAGAAAGGACTATTCAGACTCTAGAAGATATGTTAAGAACATACGTTGTTGATTGTAAAGGTAGTTGGGATTACCACTTGCCTTTGATTGAATTCGCATATAATAACAGCTATTATTCTAGCATTTAGATGGCCCCATTTGAGATGCTTTATGAAAGGAGATATATATCTCCCATTGGTTTGTTTAAAGTGCGTGAGGCTGCAGTGGTAGGGCTTGGCTTGGTATTTGATACCTTATAAAAAGTTTAGTTGATTAGGGAAAGATTTAAGACAGCTCAGAGCCGACAGAAATCATATGCAGATGTGCGAAGAAAAGATCTAGAGTTTGAGATTGGTGATTATGTGTATTTGAAAATCTTGCTTATGAAAGGAGTGAAGAGGTTTGACCAAAAAGGGAAACTCAGTCTCCAATATGTCTGTCCTTATCAAATTCTCAGTCATTTTGAAAAGGTGGTTTACGAGCTTGAGTTGCCTTCAGATATAGCTTCGATGCATCCAGTGTTTCATGTCTCTTTGCTAAAGAAATGTATAGGTGACCCAGCAGTTGTAGTCCTTATAGAGGGTATAGGCGTTTAGAACAGTCTCTCTTATGAGAAAATCCTAATCAAAATCCTCGATTATCAGGTTTGCATACTGAGGAACAAAGAAGTCCCTCTAGTCAAAGTTCTTTGGCGAAATTAGTCCGTTGAGGGAGCTACTTGGAAGCAGAAGCAGACATGGGGACCAAGTATCCTCACCTCATCTCCACAATAGCAGACTTAGCTCAAGGTAACAGTCTTCCTTGGATTTATTCAGTTCCATGTTTAGAATTTTCTTTACGAGTTTGATATCAATTTAGTTGCATAACATCCTCATATTATGCATACATTCATAAAATAGCTCAGTCATGTGTCATTTCTTCAGAATTAAGTCATGCTTCAGTTGTGCATGTTTAGTATTTAAGCTCAGTCTATCAGTATTCTCAGCTTAGTCAGTCTCATTCGAGGACGAATGTTCCCAAGGGGGAGATATTGTAAGACCCCACAGAATACTAATCGTTTGAGTCCTTTAAAGAATGCCAAAAGAGTTCCCAGACTTTGAAAATTTCAGCTAAGTGTTAGGACTTAGTCATTTCTAAAGTCCTCAAATTTTGAGGAATTTATTTACAACCTTTACGATATGAGAAAGTTAGTTTTTAATTTGATTCATGATCAGGGAAGTCAATAGTACATATTAGGTGAATTTTAAAATTTTTGGACAAGTGTAAGGGCGTGTTTGAAACTCCAAAACACTGACTCAGGGCGATTAGCCCGCGGCGCTCTTCCCAGTTCGGTGCTGGGGGGAGTCCGCGATACAGACCGCGATACCCAACCCAAAGTAGCGCTCTAGAGCCCACGGTACCTTGCCCAGTCCAGTCCAGGTAATTTCTGCAGCTTTGTTCCGCATTTTTAAGGGCAAAGGGGTCATTTTTCCTTCACCTAATAGCTCCATAACATAAGATTAAATCCCCAAATAACATAATTGCTCGTCCTTTTCACAAAATCCTCTTAAGAACAAGCCCTTGCTTCATCAAGTTCAAGAATCAAGTCTCAAGAACTCACCACAAATTTCATGAAATTAACAATCAAGGTATGTTAGATGTTCATCCAAGGGTTCCCTTCCACCCTCGAAGTTTAAGAACCTCTTTTAAACTACAAGATAATTATTTTTATGGATTTCATGTTGAATTTGATTGTATTCATGATTATGATGTTGTTTGGGTTTCTAATCCATGTTTTATGACAAGATTCATGTGAAGTAATTAACCTATGTATAGTCATGTGGATTATGTTAAAAGTCCCTTGAAATTGTGAGTTTGGATTGTAATCATGTTCCCTATGTATTTATTATCATTATGTGCATGAACTATGCTCCCCAAGTGTTTGATAAAATATTTATGTGGGTTGAATTTGACTAAAGAAATCCTAACATGTTAGCATGTATACAAGTTTATACCATGTATATTTGATAAAATGCCTCAATGGATGAATTATGACAACATGGCTAGTTATCATACTTTCAAGATTTCGCTATGTTTTACTTTCAATGATATTGAGTCCTGGGGGTATTCAATACCCGAAATCTAGCTTTTACTTAGAATTTTAATAGCTACGGAATAGTCTCAGTGATGTCACATACAGTAGTACTCAGCCAGTTATAGAACTCAGTGTATTCAGTTAGTTAACAGAACTCAGTGAACTCAGTCCAGTTCAGTCAGTTAGCACGATCAGTAATAGTTCAGTCAAGCCTAGTACAGGGTTTGACCCTTAGTAGCAATCCATGCATTACAGAACTACATAGCCAGTGTAGGTTGAGATGTCTTCCTGCCAGATAAGGGTTGACCAATCTCGTATGAGTTTTCCTTCCAGTGAGGGTTGACAAAATGTTTTCCTGCCAAATAGGGTTAACTCATAGCCAGTGTTAGTATCCTTTGTCAAGGTGCTAACACCCTTCCAACTGGGGTCACACATTGGACCGCAACTCAGTTTATAATCGGGGTATGTCAGCTAGATGAACACTCCCACTGTTATAGTTTTAGTTTGAGTTTCAGTCTCAGTATAAAAAATCAGTTCAGTTTCATAGAACCAGGACTACCAGGCACAGTCATCCAGCTCAGTACGAAACTAAGTTTAGTTCCACAGAATCAGCACTATCAGAAATAGTCACCCAGCTATCAGTAACTTAGTTATCAGTAATTTAGTTACTAGCGATCTCAATTATAGTAAATTAGATTTACATGCAATATTGCATAGCCAGTATTTACAGCAGTTTCAGATGTATATATACTCTCAATCAGTTATACTCATGTTACTCAGCCAGTTACTATTCATGCATATGACCCCTTGCATATCAGCCTACCTCACTTAGCATACCAGTACATTAAAAGTACTGATGCATACCCTTTGTTTTGTGCTATGATGTCTTATATCATAGGTTCAGACGTATGAACTCTTGACGTACTTAGCAGCCCAGCCTATCAGCAGCAGATTTAGTGGTGAGTCCTCATAATTCGAGGGCAGAGTTATCATTTTAGTATTTCATTAGTTCAGTATAATCAGTAGATGGAGTTAGTTGGGGACTTGTCCCATCAACTCTATATTAAGACAGTTAGAATCTTTCAGATAACTATTTCAGACAGATGTTCAATTTTCAGTATTTATTTATCAGTATTTGATTTCAGCTATGAACCTTATGGTAAATTCAGCCTAATTCCCATATTTATTTTAGTACTATTATTCAGTGATTGCAACAGGTACTAGTCATGGGTTAGCTTATGGTCTTTCGGGATTATGAGCACCGTGTGACGTCTGAGGTGCAGACTTGGGGCGTTACATTCAGTTTTCACAAGCACTTTATATAATTCAAGATCCAACATAGACACAATAGACAAAATTAACCTTATTGAAGAAAAGCATACAATAGATAAAAAAATTTCTTCACAATCAATTTTTTTCTGTTGTGTTTACCCCTTAGCTACTGGGAAAGCTTTAAATCTTTTGATACTACTATCTTTCTTTCGCTTGATCTTGATAATTCATTTATCTTCAATAGTTTTTTGCTCTATTGGTAGATTAATCAATTCTCCCACTTAGTTAGATTTTATTAACTTCATCTTCTCTTTCATTATTTTTAATTATTTTCTTGAATAGGATATGTAAGAATCTCATTTATATTTTTTGGCTCTTCATTATCTGGAGTAAATACTTTCCTTTCAATCTCAAATCGACAATGAAAAATTTAAGAATAAATTATTCTTTGAGGTTGAGATTGACAAATTAATTTATCAATTGGTGAGTTACTCCCACTTGGACCAGCAATATCACTAGAATTTGTAGTAATAGAAATTGATCCAGTGTCATCAACATGACTCTCATTCAAATCCATTAGAAAATCAGTAGTTAGTTGGTCTGATACATAGTTTCATGAAGAGATAATTCTCGACCTATATCGCACTACTTAGAAAAACCATTCTCTATGAATGTAACATCAAATGACTTAACTTCAGTTCCAGTGTCACTATCCTGTTCACCTATGAACACAACCCTTTATACTGTTCAAAATATCGTATAAAAATATACTTTCTTCCTCTTGGATATAATCTTTCATATTAGAAAAAGAGGTTATGAATAAAAGTAACATAACCCTAAGACCTTAAAATGTTCAAGTCAAACTTTTGTTTAGTTCATAACTCATACGACATAGTTGTAACTGATTTTTGAAGGGACACGATTAAGTACAAATACAGTAGCGAACAACGCATCACCTCAATAGGTCATAGGCAATTTTGTGTGTGTCATCATTGACCTAATCATTTTTAACAAGGTTCTATTTCTTTATTGTTCCGCAACACCCTTTTGTTGTGGAGTGTAAGGAGTATTTAATTGTCTTTGAATTTTCTTTTCATCAGATAATTGTTTAAACTTATGACAAATACTCTCTTTCTTGATCAGTTCTTAGAGCTTTAATTTTTATTTTTTATCCAATTGATTCTCAACTAAATTCATAAACTCAATGAGCTCAACGCTTCAGATTTGCGAGAAGTCAAATATACCTAACCGAATCAAGTAAAATCATCATTAAAAGTGATGAAATAAATAACACCATGTCTTTTTCTTACATTCATTGGATCACAGATATCATAATGATTTAATTGCAATAGAGTGTCCGTGCTTGCGCCTTTTTCAAATGATTTTCTTGAAGTTTTTCGACTAGGCAAGATTTACAAAAAAATAATTCTACTTTATCTATTGTGCCAAATGGTCCTCCTTTAGCAAAACGATTCATTCTTTGAACACCAATACGACCAAGCCTAGCATGTCATATATTTACATCATTCTCATAATTTGAAGCTGATGTAAATAAGGAAAACTGTTATTATTATTATTGAGACTTTAAATAACATCCAATCCATCAAAAAAATCGATCATAAAAAAATCAGTATCATATTTTGTCTTGGCCAAATACAAATTCATACCATGTTCATGAAAAAAATTAAATCCTAACTTAATCAATATTCTAACAAAACCTAGATTTCGGCGTATTATTGGGGTAAATAGTACATTATATAGATACAAAGTTCATCCACCACATATTTCAAGTTTAAAGGTATCAATCTTTTTGACCTCCTCTGTATAGTTATTTACTATATACACTCATTTGAATTCTTTTGAAATTTATCAAAAATTTATGAAAGCATCTCTTTTCATCGCTATATGCTCTATGGCTGCTAAGTCTACAATTCACATAGGAAGTGATTCAGTTAAAAAGTAGAACAAGAAGAATTTACATCACAATTTAAATTATTAATATTGTGTACCTTTTAGGCTTAGGACAATCGCGAGCAAAGTGTCTTGTTCTCATAGTTTTAGCACTTGAGATTAGCTATATTCACTTTTTTCTTTTTCTTGGGAGCAGAAATATTTTTCTATCCTTGTTCATTAGTCTTCGACTTTTTTGAAACTTTTTCTTCTCTCTTATTTTGAGAAAATTCACCTCACTTGTGTTTCTCATCATGCTCATATTTTGGACCTAAACTAGTCATATGCACATTTGTAACGACGTAGTCTACTCCTAAGCGCTCTTCCTCGAATTTTAAATGATGCTTAGCATCTTCCACAATTTTGATGCTAACATTGTGGATTAAGTGTATTTTTATGTTTTTCTAGATTTGGGATAAGGAACGAATCACAACTTGAAGTTGTTTCTTTTTTATCAACACATGACTGGCATCTTTTAGTTCATTCACCATATTTGACATATGATGCGGATGCTTACACATAGTGTGATCAGGGTGTTACTTATAAGTATCAAACTTAATAGTAAGAGTCCTTAGCTTAGCAACTGAAGTATGACTAGATTTTTATTTTAGTTCAGGCTACATGTCCTTGGCATCACCATACTTTTGAAATTCTCTCATAATATCATTATCCATGTTACTTAGCAATGTAGTACACACAAGAATTTTTTTTACAATCCTGATATGACTCAAGATGTTTCACATGTTGCGGGGTATCACTATTTTTAGAAAATATCATAGACACATTAAGAGCTTCAAGAGCCTCTAGCTCTTTCAGGACATATTGAATTTTCATACTCCATATTTCATAATTATCACTGTTAAGCTTATCATCCTTATTAAGCTAACGAAAATATTCTTTGTAGTAGTTGACATACTTGTTAGACAAGTATAAAGTATCATGACACAACTATGTACTTTATTTTAGCCTAAATTTATATACATAATAATTCTGAAAAATAATCAACTATGTCAATATTCATTTTTCATCGGGTTTAGATTCAAAAGTTCTCAAAGTTCCCAATCATCATCCGAATTTCAATGTATCATAAATCCAAAATAATCAATCATCTAAAAATCACTTATCTTAAATCACGTAAATTCAATATTAAACATACATAAATTCTATAACAAATATAGAAACATTCATTAGTTGAGAGTAACTACATAAAATATTCAATAAATTAATATATACGCATGCATTTTTTCTATATTATGTCTCATAGACAATTATTTAAGAAAAATATAAATGCACCTGTAACTCAATTTTTCCTTTCCTATTTTTTTTTTTAAGAATAATTATTTCTCAAAATGCAGAAAATCATGTCACAAATATTACTAATAAAGCACTATCATGCCACTGTTAGTGAAAATTTTAAGACTAAATAGCAAAAATTAATCTTATATGGACAAGAAAAGATAATCCACTGAAACTATATCACTAGACAAATTTCTTTTTTTAACTCCATTAAGTAAACATATTTTTGTTAGAGACAGACTCAGAAGGCATATCACTATAAGATTCTGACATTGGTGTGGGTTATACTCAACTTTAACCTAATAATTTTTATTCTCTAATATAGTAATCACCCAACTCGTGAATTACTGGGTTGTCTCACTGTTACTATCCAATTCTCAGATCATGATGACACCTACCATAACTTACCAGTAGGTAAGCTAATTCATATTTCTAAATAATTAACAACAAATTAATAAGAAAACAGAAGCAAAACTAAATAAAAGAGAAGAAGATATAAGAAGGAAGTAAATACATTTTCAAAATCTGGTGAGGTCAATATAAGATCTTCTAATAAAACAAGAGTACAAAGTAGAATACATAATGAATGTATACAAAGCTATATCTGATATACAGAAATAGAGATCTATCTAATGGTAAGAGGGAGAGAAAGGACAACTCCAGACGTCAGGAGCTTACCCTAAATCTACGATCCATCGCTGCTTCGTACAATGCACACATCAATAATGATAATTTGTACTATAATCTGCAGGCTACAAAAGTGTAGTATGAGTACCAAACATGAGGTACTCTATAGGCATCGATCGATTGAGCTCCAAAGATAATGTAGGTACAAATAACATGTAAAGCAGGAATATAACTATAGACAACTACTTAGGAAATGAAACTTAAAAGTGCTAATGAAAAAGTAAAGGTAAACTATCAGGTAGTATCAGTAATCAGGAACAAAGCACGATTTTGTAAGTAACTAGTCCATATTCTAAGTAGTTATTCCATATACGATAGTATAATGAATAAAGAGATATACAATATATAATTGTAGTAGGAAGAAAGGGAATGATATATGAATAGTAGCCAAAGAGGAATATATGTGACTACGCTATATGAATAACCAAGTATGAAGAAACTACTATTAGGGAGCTTATCCAATATTACCAAAATCATAAGCAATAAGAGGTTTAATACTAGTATAAACAAGGTCTCTAACTGAAATGTGCATAGAAAAGAGATAGTCTAATGATAATCAATTCTTACCATAATAAAGAATAAGAGAACTCAAAAGTGTACCTATAACCTCGGATATTAATCTGTAGCCAACCTGCCATGAACTAGACAATAATAACTAGTAAATATGTAACTGGCTAACCCAAATAAATAATGACCTATTAGGGCTCCAATAAGCCGAGAAGGCAAAAGAAAATACTCAATAACCAACAACCATATCCTGTACCTATACAACCCCCATAAGACCGATAGATACAAGTGCCAAACAATTATACTAGTGGTAGACAATCTATAATAATGAATGAATGCAAGGATAATTCAGTCCAATCAACCAATCAAGCTCAATGAATGCAAGGATAATTCAGTACCATCAAACAATCGAGTGCTAGAATGTACCAAGTGTATATGCCTCCTCCTGCTCAGTAGATCACAAAGGCAGGACCTACAATGATCATCTTTTTTGATACCGTGACTCATCAGATGAAGGGGTACATAGGGGACTCAAAATATTAATATACACTGTCAAATTTCGAACTAGAGCTTTTAGTAACCATCATAATCAATCTACTCCATCTAGTACCAGAGAAAAATAAGAGTGTAATAATTTCTCGAACGTGAATCGAGGCTAAATGAGTATAAGTTTATAAATTCATTATCCGAAATCAAATATGGGACTAAAATAATACAATAATATAAAAATAGTTGAAATCTCTCTCGACCATAGTGAAATAAGTAGTGATAAAATGAAGGAATCAATAATGGATCAGAATAAGCCCCTGTCAATTTTTGTAGTAGTACATTTAGTTTAAAATATCATAATTCAGTAATAAGGGTGGTACAACTTTTATTTTCAAAGAATCAATTTTAAAAGCTAATAAAAACTGGAAATAAATTTCTTTTTAAAAAATGATAGTAAAATAAAGGTTCTAATCAAAGTCGTACCACTAAATAAGTGTGGATGCGTCTAAATGAATGAATGTCATTATCAGTATCCAAACAATACAACTCTATGAGTCTATGCATCCATAACTATATCTACATCCCTTTGAAGGAAAGAGTAGCCACAGCCTCCGGCCCAACAATATATAACTCAACAAGATATTAGTGTCAAAAAGTTGAAAACTAAGGTAAACGAGGACACAAAGCTACTAAAAGGGTCTAATCAGAAAATATTTTCCAAAATACTAGGTAATATAGTAAGTCTTTTACTAAAGGATCCCTTATGTAAATCTATGGTTAACCAAGTCTATAACTAGGTGCAATAGGATTGCACAACCTTAACATGTATCCTAGTCTAAGGTTCATATCTCAGTTCTATTCTAAATTCATTAATTAGGTCAAGTCATGATATATTTTAGGTATAAACATAATTTATAATTCCTACCTAGTATGCAAAATATACAATACACAATCTCATATAGATAAGTAGATCAAAGCCTACCACCTCAATGTCGACTAGCAGCCTCAACCATTCACAAGTTGCCCGTCCCCTCCGCACAATCTCTAAAAACTGCCACATCAAGAACCTCGAAGAATCAGAAAAATTCTCCTAAGCACGAGCTTTGTACTAGAATACGAACTTGAATAACTTGATAAAGATAGTTGATTTCATTTTAATGATCAAATACCGTATCCAAAAGATAAATTTTTCTCCGACTTCTCTTTAACGTACATATATGAGTAGATTTATTAGGTGAAATAATGTATTATGCCTACTTATCTTTTATAAACGTATGCACTAAAATGAAAATGGGCAAAAACTAATTTTTTATCTTGTGAAAAATGAAAGGGAAAAGCATGTAAAACAACGGTCACTTTTAAATTGAACAATTTGTTCACTACAAATTATATCATAATGCCAAAACATGGCCATTCATTATGGACATTCGGTGTAGACTCTTAATTCTTCCACATGAAATATTGTGGTGTTAATACCACAATTGACTTTATCCACTATATTGGACATGGTCCATATTAAGTATGTACTTTGAAATTTCATAGGTTCATGATAAAATAAATACAATATTTTGAATATATCATAATTAATAAAAAATTATTTTGAATAAAACCTCTATTATATAATAAGAATTTTTAAAGAAAATTTTCATAAGTAGCAAATTTATTATAAACACGTAACTTTTTATCAAATCTAAAATTTTACGCCATTTTAGTATTTAAATACTTTTTAGGTTTAAATTAGACATTTTGATGTTATCTTATTTTTTACTAAAGTTATTCTAAAACTTTCAAAAACTACAAAAATAGAGTTACATTTTAAATAAGTTTTTATTTTTATTATTTATTTATTTATTTATTTATTTATTTATTCTCTAAAAAAAGAAACAAAATTTTTTAAACTATATTTATTTTCTTCCATTACTTTTTAACAAATAATCTAGTGATATTAATATTTTCTTAGTTATATTTATAGAATTACTTAACTTATCCATATTTTATTATTTTTAAATAAATTTTAGTTTTATTTAAATTATTAATTAAAAAAATCAAATTCTAAACTACCCTAACCTCTTCCCACAATTCCACTTTCACTTAACCTCCTCCCAGGATCCCACCTTCACTTAACCTCTCCAACTCCCTCCCACACACAACACACGAAAATGCACATGACAACAATATAAACACACGCACACTTATATAAAGAAGACACCATAATACACTTAGGGAGAGACAATATACCTAGGAAGAAAGCAAAATTCATAGAACACACGAGAAAGGGAGTAAAAACAGAAAAAGGAAAAAAAAATCAGGAGAGAGGACAAGGTGAAATATTCAAGATTTTCATTCGCGGTTTCAAGTTCGTGGCTCATTAATTAGGAAGTTGCATTGACTTTGTTTGTAAATTAATATTCACAAGAGGTAACTCTCAATCCTTCTTTGCATTATGTAACGTCATCATTATACGAGAATTGATTCCAATATTATGAAGTTGCTCAAATTTCACATGTGTTTAAACGTTCATAATTTTACATAGTTAAATCCAGAGAAAAATTGATAAATTAAATGATTATTTTTGCATGCTTAACTTAATTCATTTTTCCTTAAATTGATAAGAAAATTGTTACGCATAATGTTGGTATTGACATATAACGTGTAATATATAGTAGGTAAATGTTAGTTCATATATTAGATCTAATAAAGGATAAATAGTAATATGAAATGTGTAAGAGAATTTGGGGTTTTAACATTATTTCTTTTGGCTCCACATTGTTAAAATTAAAGTTAGTCTAACATGAAATTGAAAGTGAAAAAATGCACAAATAGGAAAACAGATTGAGAGAAAAGATTTTTTTTTTTTTTAAAGTGAGAAGGATAGAAAGAATAACATGAAGCATGTCAAAGAAATAGAGGAGGCTAGAGAGAAAGAAAATAATACACAACAAACAAGAGACATCATTGAAGATTGTGGTTTGGAGTTCGAGTGTTTGGACCTCGAGTTTTCGTCGACATCGTTCTTTCTTCTATATTTAGTCAATTTTATCACACAGGTTCTTATTCGGTTCTTTTCTATTCAATTTTAGTAATATTATTGTGAAACAAAGCATCAATAAGATTTTGTGAGTATTTTGTTTATGTATTGATTAGTATGTAGAGATGATAACTTACATGACATTATCGTGAGATGCATGTTTTAGTTATCCAAACACATATATATTTACTTCAAAATTTGAGAGTTGATTAAAATGATTATTGATAAAATTGGGCTGATAAATATATATATATATAATCTGTGAATCTATACCGCTGCTACCTTGTATTAATGCACTAGCAATGGTTAGTGGGAATAGGGTGTTTAAAATGGAAAAAGAATACCTTACTATTTAAGAATTTAATTGAAAGTCGGCTACTGCGTTTCGATCATAAATTAATTAAATGAAAAGAATTTGGCTAAATATCATTTTAGTTAAATTTTCATTTTTCACTTTGGTTTTCAATGTGAAGTTTTTCCTTTTCTTTACAAATACTAGACTATAAACCTAATTTGATTTCCTTGGCAGAAGCATTTCAACGAATTTTGACTAACCAGTGATTCAATAAAATATCCTTTCAAAAGTCTAATATAAGTGAAAGCTAACGATGAAGTTGGAAAGTCCTGTTACTGATCATTCATTATAATAAAATTAATTACATAGGATTTTAAAATCGATCTAATTGGGATGGGTATATTTTTAAATATGTTAGAATCTTATTAGACTTGAGAAAAATGGGAGCAATCCATAAATGCCTCAAAGGCGTGAGAAGTATATCAAGACTTGTGATATGACCGAAAAGTACTGCTACCGGTAAGCTACTAAAAGCGTGTAACTTTTAGGTTAACAACTATTATATAGCTAAAAAGATTAATTTAAGCCAGACGTATGTCATTAAAGCACTGTGCTAGAACCACGGGACTGAGGGGTGCCTCACACCTTCCCCTTGATCAACAAAATTCCTTATCCGGATTTCTAATTTGCAGACCAAAGAGAAAGAGTCATTTTCTTTTGACTAGGGATTCAATAAGGTGACTTGGAACATCATATCTCAATTTCAAGTAGAGACTCTGTAAAATAAATAATCCCTTTTCAAAACATCACTTTAATTGGAAAAATTCATTTTCTCTAAAACCAACTCCCTAGCAGGGTTGGGGCAATAAAAATAGGGGTGTGACAGATGGCGACTCTGCTGGGGATAACCAGAACTTCATCTTTTAGATTGTCTTGTTTGGCTTTATGTAATGTTTTATATTGTTATTTATTGGCCTACATGTGCTATGTGTCTAATTGTTTATCGCTTTGATATTATTTGAATTACAATATAAACTGTCTTCTCTCGCGCACCCATCGGAGTCTTCTGAGATACTTTATATTCGGAGAAGCGGCATACGCTCCCGAGCCTTGAGATATCAGAGATGCGGCATACGCTCCCGAGCCTTGAGATACCAGAGATGTGACAATGCTCTTGGGGAGGATTCTATAGTCACACATGATTTAGGATGGGAAGGGCCAATGGTGAGGCCGGAAAGCACTGCTACCGGCGAGCTGTCTCTGCCTGACTCGAGTGCTCCGCTCATTTTACAACCAGTCTAGACACCTACCTCCATTAGGTTAAACCTAGTAGAATTGAAACTTAGACATGGTCATCCCTATTAGACTCAGTTTTATTTGCATCACATGCATTTTTGACTTAGCGGAGGCTCAACAAAGGTTTGAATGTCTAAAAGTACTCTCTTTTTAGACTATCCTTTTTCTATACAACTAGTTGCATTAACTGTCAAGCTGTTTCGAATGTTGATCAGCTTTAGGATCCATTAACATAAGAGATGGTGAAAATTTCTCTTTAAAATCTATTCTTTATCGAAACCTAAATGAGGAGTAAGGTTTGCTTTCACAAATAAAAGAAAAAAATAGTATCTAAATTATTGAGTTTGCCCCAATCTGGATGAACTATACATATCTGATTCTCATTTTAGTGAGATATGTAGGCAAGCCTCCACAAGTTCGGTGATTCTTAAAAACGAAGGTTACATTTTCTTAAAGAAAAAAAGAGAAGAGTTTTGATCTTTATAAAAAAAATCAATCAATTTGTTTTCAAATTTTTTTAAAAAATCTTTATTAATAAATTCAAAAAAAAGTTATTCTCTTTTCATTATTCAAATAAAAAGTGGGTTTCTTCATGTCTCCAGTTTTACGAACTACGGATATCTGATTCTCATCTCAATGAGATAGGTAGGCAATCCTTTTTGGGTTCGGTGATCCACATTCAAAAAAATATTTATTGAAAAAAGGTTGTTGGTTAAAAAAATAATAAATACATATTTTAATTTTTTTCTTTCAAAAGTACAAAAAACATATATATAAATTGTTCGTATTAAATTTAAAAAAAAAGGAAAATAAAAGTTTTTCGTCCTTATTCAAAATTCAAAAAAAAAAAAATAATTTGCTAATTCATATTTTAAGCTCCCTGAACTATGTTTGACCTTATTCTTATTTCAACAAGATACGTGGACAACTTTTCTTTTGGGTTCAATCTCATCTAAAAAAATCTTGACTTAGTAATTGCTACCAACATACTTAAAAATATGAATTTAAAAAAGTGTTAAATTATAAGACATGATAGAGTGGACCAACTTGATTGCGAACTGTAGATTCTTTTGGTACCTTTAATTATACTTAAGTTGCACTTGTAAATTTTTTTTGTTCTAAGTCAAGTTTAAAATAAATTGTACCACATTGTTTCATGTGCATCGTGTGGTGAGCTTTAGATTGAAAATTTAATGACATCGCTCTGTTGACTAGAACTTGGCCTGAATATTTGTTGTGGTGATATTTTGAGCAACACTTAACTTGAGAGAGGATTGTAGGCTTTCTTTAACTCGATTATGCCTTTGAAGCTTACCGAATAAAATGTAATCCCTAGACTTCTCCTTTTGAATTTAAAACCTTTTATTTGATACCCAAATCTTAGCCTATATCTTTATTTGAGTGCATAAATGCACAATCTATCTTTTGGCCCCATCTTCCTCAGTGCATTGTTAAATATCTAAATCAGATGGCAAAGCAATTGGATATGCAAATATTCAAAAAAAATCTATAGACAAACAAAAATTTTCACTCCAAGGAAAAAGAAAAGACAAAAGGGAAAAAAAGAAAAAAAGAGAAAGAAAATCATCCGACAAGAAGTTTAAAAAGAACTCCAGAAAAAAAAGGTAATTTAAAAACTAACTTTGATGGAAGAAAAAAGAAACAAAAAACGACAAAAGAAAGCAACAAATCAAATGAAGATCAACTGCAAAATGCAAGTATTGAGAGCAAAGTGCAATGCTTAAGGAGAGAATAGTCACTTTATCCCAAATGAATATCCTACCATCCCTAAGCTAACACTACAAGTCAATGACAAGTCCTACTTGACTTCATTTTGAGTGTTCTCGTATTAGTGGATACTTACATAATGGCCAAACTTATGGTATCTCATTGCATGCATTGAATATCTTTCTTAGTGTGAGTGCTTCTTGAACGTCCTAAAATTTAAACTCTTTTATGGTGAGTGAATTAGGACTTTATTTGTGGTAAGGACACTAAAAACATGAGGATAAGAGTAATTTAAACGCTTGATTTGGAGAAAGACATATACATCATGTATAAAATTTAAGTATATCTGAGGTATTAATTGAAACTATAGTGATTGCTTTTGAGTTGACCTCGGTTCTTATTTAAAAGTAATTCGAGGTGAATCCTATGCATAAAACTAATTTTTGGTATCAATCGAAGTCAAGAAATGAGTTATTTTCATTCTTCTGATCTTTACAAAGCACATACTTTCAAAAAAGAATGAAATAAAAAAACATTATGTTTTTGTGAACTACATTAGACCTAATTCTTGTTATACAAGATACGTAGGCAGTCCTACAATAGGGCTCAGTCTTGCTGAATAAATATTTTTACACATCCCTAAAAGATATAATACCGGGTATTATACCTAAAAGGTACAAAGCACATACTTTCAAAAAAGAATGAAATAAAAAAATATTATGTTTTTGTGAACTACATTAGACCTGATTCTTTCTATACAAGATACGTAGCCAGTCCTACAATAGGGATCGGTCTCGCCGAATAAATGTTTTTACACATCCCTGAAGGTATAATACTGGGGTATTTTTTTAAAAAAGTCAATAGAATTTGAAAGTTCCTCACATCTAAAATTGGGGCATTTTTTTTCAAAAAAAATTGAGAAAAAAATATATATCATCACTTGCCTTAGCAGGGTAAAATATCCCCCGATTTCACTTTAGGGAACAAAACTCCCTAATATTCTTCCTTAAATCTTCATAGGGTACGATATCCCATAGTTGTCATTTTTTAAAAACAAAATCATATTTGTTTGTTCTTTCAGTCCTTACAAGGTACGACATCCCTCGATTATCACTTTAGATGAATAAATTTTCTATTTTTATACTTTAAGTCTTCATAGGGTACGACATTCCCTAGTTGCCACTTTAGGAGACAAAATTTCTTATTTTCCTCCTTAAGTCTTCATAGGGTACGACATTTCCTAGTGGCCTTTTAGAAAATGAAATTTTCTATTTTCTCCTTTAATTTTTCATAGGGTAAGACATTCCCTAGTTGCCATTTAGGAAAAGAATTTTTCTATATTCTCCTTTAAGTCTTCATAGGGTGTGACATTCCCTAGTTGCCATTTTAGGAAACAAAATTTTTTATTTTCTCCTTTAAGTCTTCACAAGTACGACATTCCCTGGTTGTCATTTTAAGAAAAAAAAAACTCTCTATTTTCTTATTTATATCTTCATAGGGTACGACATCCCCTAGTGACCTTTTAGGAAATGAAATTTTCTATTTTCTCCTTTAAGTCTTCATAGGGTAAGACATTCCCTAGTTGCCATTTTAGGAAATAAAATTTCCTATTTTCTCCTCTATGTCTTCATAGGGTAAGACATTTCCTAGTTGCCATTTTAGGAAATGAATTTTTCTATCTTCTCCTTTAAGTCTTTATAGGGTACGACATTCCCTAGTTACCATTTTAGGAAATAAAATTTTTTAATTTTCTCTTTTAAGTCTTCATAGGGTACACCATTCCCTAGTTGCCATTTTAGAAACCGAATTTTCTTATCTTCTCTTTTAAGTCTTTATAGGGCACGACATTCCTTAGTTGTAATTTTAGAAAATTAATTTTCCTAGCTTCTCCTTTAAGTCTTCATAGGGTACGACATTCTCTAATTTCCATTTTAGGAAACGAATTTTCCTGTCTTCACCTTTAAGTCTTCATAGGGTATGACATTCCTTAGTTGCCATTTTAGGAAATGAATTTTCTTATCTTCTTCTTTAAGTCTTCATAGGGTACGACATTCCCTAGTAGCCATTTTAGGAAATAGATTTTTCTATCTTCTCCTTTATATCTTCATAGGGTATTCCCTAATTGTCATTTTAGGAAATGAATTTTTCTATCTTCTCCTTAGTCTTCATAGGGTACAACATTCCCTAGTTGCCCTTTTAAAAAATAAATTTTTCTATCTTCCTTTTTAAGTCTTCATAGGGTACGACATTCCCAAGTTGCCATTTTAGGAAACAAATTTCCTATCTTCTTCTTTAAGTTTTCATAGGGTACGACATTACCTAGTTGTCATTCTAGAAAACAAAATTTTCTATTTTCTCTTTTAAATCTTCATAGGGTACGACATTCCCTAGTTGCCATTTTAGGAAACAAAATTTTATATTTTTCTCTTTTAACTCTGCATAGGGTACAACATCCCTAGTTGATATTTTAGAAAATAAATTTTCCTATCTTCTTCTTTAAGTCTTCATAGGGTACGACATTCCTTAGTTGTCAATTTAGAAGACAAAATTTTCTATTTTCTGTTTTAACTCTTCATAGGGTACTGTTGACATCCAATTTTGGCTGTACATACTTAAAATTAGCACTTTAGGCTTTATGATCATTAAAGTACATAAAATATAATTTTTCACACTTTTTTATAATTTTTTAGCAAACGAGCGATAATCATCATTTTTTAATTTTTTTTTATCAATTTATTGTCATATTTTAACTTTGCATAATTTATTGATAATTATTCTTAGTTTCGTAAATTTTAGAATTTTTATTAATTTATTATTATTTTAATATTTTTGCACAGTCATCTGCATATGTACATAGCATAACACTACAATTCTTTCTTACATATTATAAGTTTAAATGTTTATAGTGTAATATAGGTTTTAGATGATTTTGTTATATTTGTTATTTTCATTTTTCTGTGATTATACATCAGCATTCATATTTTTGTTCATTATTTAATATGATCTGTAAATATAAGTCGACTTAATTATTTTAAATACACAGAGAAATAAATTAGTCAAGTCAAAATCATGTCAATTTTTTTTAAAGATGACAATTGATATGATTGATTAGATCTTTTACCCTTTAGTCAAAATACTATTATTTAATAGTTAAAACGGGTATTTTTTTGGTTAATAATGGACACCACTTTTTATTATAAATAAAATGGGAGGACAATTATTTAATAGACACACTACACGCACAAACACACCAAAAAATATCAATCTCCCTCTCCCTTCTCTTCTCTTCCTTTTTTTCTCAAAACCAATCTGCCACCCACCACCCCTGCCGACGTCGAAGTCCGGCAAAACCTCCACCACCGCGCTACCCTCCCTCTCTTTCTCTTGTCTTTTTTGTCGCATCTCGCTGGATGTAACGATCGGCGAGCTGCCTCCGGCCACCACCATCACTGTAGCCTCTTTTCCTCTCCATTTTCATTGCTTCTATGCTGGAAGTGATGGCCGGTGAAGCTCCCCAACGAGCAGCCACCATTATGGCTAGTTTTCCTCACCCTTTTCTCCTTTTTCCACCGCTGCCTCACTAAAATTGATGGCT
The DNA here is from genome assembly GCF_002878395.1 of Capsicum annuum. Classification (NCBI taxonomy): domain Eukaryota; kingdom Viridiplantae; phylum Streptophyta; class Magnoliopsida; order Solanales; family Solanaceae; genus Capsicum; species Capsicum annuum. The sequence continues at coordinate 125,305,523 of NC_061115.1, read as the reverse complement.
GGCAAGCTCCCAACGCATCACCACTGCCATTGCCTTATCAGATATGGCCAGATCTGGGCAAGATTTTATTTCTTTGGTGTTGCTCCGGTGAATACCATTGACGCAATGCCACCAACAATCTTTGTTGTCTCCGATTTCATTATTTATTTGGTTACTATGCTTTATTTTCTTAAAATAGATCTATGCATTTCTTGTTCTCTAACTATGCTTGACTGATTTTGGGTTGCCTTTCAATATTTTTGGTGGCCTTGAATTTTCGGGCATCCTCCTTGTTTTCTCTAGATGAAGCTACTACTAAGTTTGCTCATTTTTGGTAGTTCTATTATTGTTTAGCCGCTGTTTTGCTACTTGTGGACTGATTTTTCTCTCACTTTTACTCTTTTACTGCATTTGATATTTTTATTAAATTGATAACGAATAAATGCTACATTATTGGCCGATGAAGAAATTTTTTGTCAATTTTTTAGGCCTTCACAAATAAAAAGACGGATATTGCGTATATAAATACGTAATAAAATAAATATTTTGGGCGATGATGGAATTTTTGTAGCAACGCAAAAGTTTTATGATTCGTATCTTGGTAAGACAATTTAGGACGGCTAATAAATTGAGCAACCATTTCGTAGACATGCGTACCTAAAATCTGATCAAAGCCCACACTTTTATTGAAAAATCTTATTTTTTTATACATATATGCACACACATCTTCTCATTTTTTTGATAATTATTTATTGGTTATTAATATTTTTATTACAAGTGTTTATACAGGTTATTGAAAATATTTATCAGGAATGACATGCAAAGAAGACTTTAATTTTTGTGTTTCATATTTTTATATTATTACATTTGTATAAATAGCAATTATAGTGAAAATTTAATTTTTGGGGCGTTAGGCGGGAATGCTTTAACTTATACTACATTCGTCACGCATTTACGCAAAATTTAGGCAGTTACTATTTACTTAAAAGAATTAAATTGATTTAGATATTTAATCAAATAATTTTCATTTTTTTACATTAAACATGGCTTAATCTTTTTCTGTAAAATAAAATTTCATTATCTAATCTTTTCTTTTGTTTTTCATACATATTTTCATGTACTTTCGTTTACCTTCATACACTTTTATACACATATTTTTTCGATAACACAATGTAATTTACACATTCTTTATACATAGATTGTTTATTTTAATATACATTTTATAGTTGCATTTAGAAACATTGATTTTTTTCCTCTTTTAATAATAACCTAAGTCTAGCCGGAAGTAAATTGAAAAAGAATAGCCAAGCAATATGCCCTACAAAGTGTAGTTTTTTTTCAGCCTCTGAAAACATAGGAAAACCTACTTTTCGTACTCGATGTTTAGCCGGATCTGATGGTCGTGACGGCTGTCGGCCTGCCTCCAACGACGAAGGCTGGTCAACCTAGTCAACCTACTGATGATACTCCAAAAACATTTTTTGCTAATGTTTTTCAAAATCCTTGTAAACCTCACAAGAATATACCAATGAAAGAAATATCATATTTGCATAGGGAACCATGTATTATTTGGGAGGAGGAAGAGGCCAATCAAATGATTGTCAATGAGAATCTCCAATATGCTTTCATTGGAAAATTTTCTTATGGTTGACCAGAGGTAGAGGATTTAAGGTGCTTAGTTCCAAAACAATGTGATTTGAAGGGAGAAGTCAATATTGGGCTTTTAATCAATAGATATGTTCTGATAAGGGCGGCAAAGATTGAAGACTATGTTCATCTTTTATTAAATCCGCAGTTTTACATCACCAAAAATTATTGGTCTTACCCAATGAGAACACTGAAATGGGATCCAATGTACAATCCATGGGAGAAAACTACGACTGCAATAGCTTGGATTTCTTTTCCCTCCCTACCACCTAATTTATTTATAAAGGAAGTTGTGTTCTCTCTAGCAGCTATTGTAGGAAAACCTTTGCATATGGGTTTAGCTACACAGAATAAGACTAGACCAAGTTATGCTAGAGTCAACGTAGAAGTAGACTTACTTGGAGAGTTTCCTAAGAGAATCAATATAAGGATGAGAAAGAAATCAGGAGAAGTTACAGCGAAACGGATTTAGATTAGATATGACTATGTCCCCAAATATTATAAAGAATGTAAACGCCAGGGACACAATGAAAAGAATTGCTATGTTATACATCCAGAATTATATCTCAAAGAAGAAAAAGAAGGGATAGAGGAGAACAGTGATCAGAACAAAAAATTTAACAATCAAGAAGAGGACAAAGAAAACATGATTACAAATGAAGACAAAGAAAAATCCAATGAGGAAGGTGAAAGGAAATTTCACAACAAAGAAGAAGGTAGATAAGGAGAAATGGAAAACAACCTTATAGAGGAAGACCAAAAATGCTATGGAACCAAAGATCTCCTGCTACAATTGAGGAGGAATTTGCAACAAAAAACACCTTTGGGGCCTTAGAAGAAAAGGAGTCAGAACAGGTTGGCAACAAAAAAATGCAGGGGACATAGGGGATTACAATGCTAAAGATCAAGAAAACCAAAGAAATGAAACAACTTCTCCACAAAGTAATAACAAAAGTGTGAAAAAAAAAGAGAGAAGTAAATGAAAAAAAAATCTCAAAGCTCAGTAAAGGAATACAACATTCAGTTGACTCAAGCAAAGAGACAGGGAATTCAACAGTAAAGGAAATAAATGTGTAGAGTAGTGATAACAAACAAATGATAACAGATAACCCTGAAGATGAAAAAATAAGTAAAGAGATAACAGATATTCCCAAAATTCAGTATCTTTCACATGAAGGAATATAGAGAAGTAGGATTTAGAGGAAGATGAAGATCTGGAGGCAAATATATACCAAATTGGTCGAGATGGAGATTTATCTCCAAGGAAAATTGGTCATTTAAAAGAAAGAAATAAGAAGGAACACAAGAATACGACAGTCAAGTCTCATATTAATACAAGGAGTAAGACAAGTTCTAAAACCACTAGTGATCAATGATTAATAGAGTGATTTTTTGGAACATTTGATCTGTTATAACTCAAAGTTCTTTTGACAGACTAATAGAACTACATAGAAGGAATCAGTACTCTTACATTTCTTTAGTGGAACTGTAATACCCCGTGATTTTTTCTAGCTTAAATGCATACCGAAAATGACCATGAGTAGCTTTTAGAATGAGTGGTGTTTATTTTGTGTGGAATTATTTAGATTTGGACTTTCCATGGCGTAGAAAATTGAATTAGATTTCCAACGATATAAGATTTGCCTAACCGGATAAGAAGTTATGGCTATTTAAAGTTCCAGTCATGAAACACCATCATTTAGACCTTTAGCACGCCGCGGAGCAGTGTCAAATCCCAATTGTCATTTTCTAGTGGCCCTCCATGATATTGGTGCATCGCAGAGAGGCCTAATTTTCCAGTTGTCAATTTCCAGAGGTCCAACGCGATAATGGCGCATCGCGCCATGTGCTAAAATGAAATTTCAAAGGGGCACCGCGATGGCTCTACATTGCAGACTCTACCCAGTCCATTTGTCAATTTCCAGTGAGCTACCGCGATAGTGGCGCATCGCGGTGGCCACCCGGATCAGAAAAAGAATACATTTTTTAGTTTTGTTTAATAATTTAAAAGGGGTATTTGGAAAATCCCCCAACCCCCAATCCGTTCAAAAACATAAGACTACTAAAATATCAAAGCACTTTATGCCCTATTCATTATTCTCCTCAAAGCAAAACCCTAGTTCATTATACTTCCTCTCCAAAAAAACTCAGAATTCCTTCATTAATTCTCCAAGATACTCCAAATTTAAGGATTCCCAATACAAGAACACTAAGAATTCATCTCCAAAGCATCAATAGGAATCCAAGATTCAAGCCTTTCGTCAAAGATCATCAATTAAGGTATGCGGGATTTGAACCAAGATAATTCTTTCATCCTTGTGTCAAAAACTTTGTTTTAATTACAAACTTTCTGAATTATATATGATTTTTCATGAATTTCAAGTTGGGGTTTATACCTATTATCATTATTTGCAAGATTATGAGATTTTCCATGATTTAGAAGTTGAATTACGTGATTATGTTTATGTTTCCATCTATATTACTGAAATTTCCAGATTTTGAGTTGATTTATCAATATCATATTGTTGACACTCAATTTTTGCTCTCCGTGCCTAAAATTAACGTCTTCGGGCTTTTTTTTCGTTAAAGGGCACAAAGCATAATTTTCGCATCTTTTTACAATTTTTTGATAAATTATTGATAATTATCCTTTCTTTAGGATTTTGATCAATTTTTGTCATATTTTTATTTTTTATAATTTATTAATATTTTTTCTAATTTTAGAATTTTTATCAATTCACTATCGTTCTTAACAATTTACAATCACCCGCACACATACACGACATGACGTTATATATATATATATATATTTTAATAATATTTTTAAATTAATTATATTTTAATAATTTTAATGTTCTTTACATTTTTTCATTCAACATCTATATTTTATAGTCCGCAAACGCTGAGTCGGATCAATTATTTTTGCGCAGTATAATAATTCGATGTCTTATCACATTCGACAATAACTACACAATAATGTCTTGTCACGTCCGATAATGACCACTTAGTATTGTCTTGTCACATCTGACAATGACCACTCAATGACACTACCCTTTGGACAATAACTCTATCCATTGGTCAAAAGGGTGAACATCCTTTGGTCAATATCTTAAGAACTAAAGGATGTGCTATTATTAAAAAAGGGAACACCCCTTTATCCATTGGATAATAGGAGTGCCCAATTTTATTATAAATAGGCAAGGATGGAAGACAATTTTATTCATCTTTTCTCTCTACACACACATTTTCATACACCCACACATATTTTTTCTCTCTCTCAAATACATACACAAAAAAACACAAGAAAAAATCTTTCCTTATTTTTCATTTTCTCTCCCAAAAGTACACAAATGCATATGCACATTTTTTAATCACACACACATTATATTCTTCTTTCTCCCCTCTCTCAAGAATAAACAAATACACACGTATTTTTCTCCTTTTTCTCTCTCTCAAACACACAAAAAACACACATATACACATAAAATAAAATAAATTTTTGCTCCCTATTTTGGTAAAATTCCACCATTTTTACTAGGGATTAAATATATATATGTATATATATATATATATATATATATATATATATTTCTCAAGTGATGTTGTTTCTATTCATATTTTCTTACTGTTCATGGCCGAAACTTTGTGTCCCAGTGACTTTCTTTCCTTTGTCCATTTCCATCAATCTTCGTTATATTTTTTAAGGGTTTTGTTGATTGATATTTTATGTGAATTTATTTTCGTATTTCTTTTTTTATGGATGCTTAATGATGGTTATTGTCACTTCTCAGTGAATTTTCACATTTTTCAATCATGTTTGAACTATTATTTCTATTTTATTACATTACTCTGTTATACAATTAGGAATTTTATGCTATTTTTGTTATTTTCAATTACTTCGTCATGTCTACATCATTTTTATTCATTAACTTTGACCTTTTTGTTATTTTATTATTTTAATCATTGATAATCGTTTGAATTGCTATGTATGATTTTGATATGAGTTCAGTGACTTTGTTAATTTTTCATCATTTTTCATTGTTATTAAATACTATTAATTATTTGGCCAATGAAAATATCTATCGGTCGGATACTTGAGGCCACTCCATTACAAATGACGGATTTTATTTTCAAAATATTACTATTTTATATCAAAATAAATGCTTGGCCAATGATATTATCTCTCCGTCGGATACTTGAGGCCACCCCGTGACAAAAGATGGATTTTTATTTCTCAAAGTTTACTTATTTACATCAAAAATAAATATTTCGCCAATGATATTATCTGTCCGTCGGATACTTGAGGCCACCTCATTACAAAGACGGACTTTATTTTTCTCAAGTTTATTTATTCATATCAAGTATCAATACAATGGCCGATGAAAAATTATTATTAATTTGAGGCCTCCGTAAATAAAAGACGGACTTTACGTGTACAAATACGTAATAAAATAAATATTTTGGGCGATGATGAAAATTTATAACAATACAAGATTTTACAATTCAGATTTTGACAAGACGATTTAGGACGGCCAATTAATTGAGCAATCACTTCGTAGTAAAATGATTTAGGACGGCCAATTAATTGAGCAACCATTTCGCAGTCATGACTTTAACTGAGCCCACTTTTTAACAAAAAAATATCTTTTTAAATATTTATATACACACATACTTGCTCAATTTATTTTGATTATTATTTATTAGTTACTAACATTTTTACAAGTATTTATACAGGTTATTTGGATTACTCGTCGAGAGTTGCATTCAAAGAGGCCCTTTTAATTTTGTATTGTATTTTTATATTTGTACAAATGTTATTATAGTGAACACTTTATTTTTGGGGTGTTGGGCGAAATTTTCTTTATACAACTTCACCTCCCGTTTATGCAAATTTAGGTCGTTAATGTTTACACTAATAAATTAAATTAATCAAATTAGTTAACATACTTTGACATCTTAAACATTGTGATCTTTTGTTAAAGTAAATCTTTACTTTTTCATAAACTTTAATCAAACAAAGAACATTATTTTTCTCTTTCTCTTCATGACATATCAGAATATACTTTCTTTCACACAACATAAAATACTTTTCTTTTCATATGTATTTTTATACATATCTTTTACATTTTTTATAATAACATGTTTTATTTATATATTTAATATACATACATCTTTACATAATTTTAAATATTTATATTATTTTATATTTAATACATACACTTCTACATTATTTTTTATACCTCCTCCCTCTTTGAAAAATTTAGTCTAGCCGGGTACCACACTTGTGGATTCTGAAGGATGCCGAACCCTTTTCCTTCGGAATAACTTGAACCCTTACCTAGAATCTCAATTGGTTTTTTTGCAGACTAAAAACATTAATCGCATGTTAATACTTCAATAGGTTTCCTTATTTTCCTTAAAAATTAGGTGGCGACTCTGTGCAAATTTTCATTCTTTTAGAGTCCATAATGTCGTGCTCGTTTTAACCTCAGGTAAAAATAGGGTATGAAACATATTATCAAGCATGAACATTTTGATGATTTAATCTAAGATTGATGTATGGGTCATTTATCCCAAGATTGATTATGGTTACTTTTAGAAAGATGATGCTTTAAACATCTTGTAAACATATTATTTTCATATTTTCAGAAAAACTTTGATCTTTGATCATTAATTTAGCTATGGAATCCACTTTACAGAATTTAAATCAAATTTATTTACAGATTTGAAAATTTAAATGCATATTTGGTTTTAGATAAACCCGTATGCTAGTTTTAAAAGTGGATTTCCAACAGAATGAGCATAGCAAAAAATAAGAGAGTAGTATTTAGCACTGAGTGGGAAGTGTGGGTTTGGCGCATTCTACTATCACAGAACTACGTAGACAACGAAGGTACAAAGTATCAGATTATTTCCACTTCTATATGGATGACAGTTACTGATGTGATCATTTAGCTCAGGTTATACTCCTTGGCAAGAGTATGACACCTCTCTCCAACATAAGGTTTCTTTCTTAGGAAGACGAGACGTTGGACTCCATGTTAGCTCACATGGTTTATGTCAGTTAAGAAAACCTTCCTTCAGATAAAGTAATTTCTTTAAAGCTCTAAGATGAAGTATTTTTTAGATTTTAGAAACTAAGTGTAAAGGTTCACAAACTTACTCAGATATTACTTTACTTAAAATTTTAGTTACAGAATTTCAGCTTTTAGTTTTCAGACATAAAAGATGAACCCTTTTTCACTTAGCCTATATGGTTTGACAACAAGAATAGAATACAAATTTTAGAACTAAGTGTAATGGCTCACAAAATTTCGATTACATGTTTTATTATTCATGATTTGACTTTCAGTTTTCATATTACTCAAGCTTGCGTGAGCCATTTACATTTAGCATACATGATGTTTTCTATAAACTGTGATGCTATTATTTTCTTATTGCATGCACCTCCATATACTCAGTATATCATCAAAGTACTGATCCACATATACGTCTATGTGCTATATTGTCTCATAATGTAGGTTCAGGTGCTCAGTCTCAGCAGTGAAAGTGATTATTGAGAATCTCATCTACATCCCTGCAGTTGGTAAGTCCTCTTAGTTCGGGGACTTAGCTATTCAGATTTCCAGTTGCTAGTAAATATTTTTATTATTCTCTTCAGACAGTCTGAGTCAGCTGAGGCCTGTTCTAGTGACTCTCTAGATTTAATTAGTAGAGGCTCGTCGGACTACAAGATTCACTCATAGATTTCAGATATCGTATTTAGATCATTCACTATTTGTTTTATTAGATTGATGTGATCAACATTTTTCAGATATACTCAGACTTTTCAGATGGTTTTTCATATTTGTCAATATCATATATTTATTTTTCCTTATTTTGAGATTCAGAGTTATTTAAAGGTAGCCAGGGTTAGCTCAGGACTACTTGTAGTTTGGAGCATAGTGTGGCATCTTGGGAACCAAATTTTGAGGTATTACAAACTTGGTATCATAGCCTAAGGTTTAGAGAGTCCTAGGAATTCAGACAAACCACGTTACATAGAGTCTTGATCATCAGTATGAAGCGCGCCACATCTATGAGCAAGAGGCTATGGAGTATTTTAGGAAATCATCTCTTCTTTCATAATCCATCGTGCTTACAACTATCTCTATCTGCTATTAACTCATGCTTTTTTATGATAGAATATGCCTCCAATTAGATCTAATACACATATAAATGATAACCAACCACCTCAACTCACAGATCCTTTGAATGAGAATGTGTCACATACAGAATTTTGTGCTGCCTTTCAAGTGCTAGACCAAGCGGTGACAGCAAATTTTTAGGGTAACCATTAGGCTATAGCCCCACGTCAGCAAGATGGGACTTAGCCACAGCTAGAATTCAAGATTTTATGAGAATAAACCCACCAGAGACCCACAACTTTATCTATTTAAAGTGAAGAAAATCACCCAAATTATGCATATTTCTGAAGAAGAAAGTCTAGAGTTAGCATCCTATAGACTAAAGGATGTTTCTTATGATTGGGTAGTGATGTCGAAAAGAGTATAGGGGAAAATCCAGCTCGCATGACTTGGAAGATATTTTAGGATGTGTTCTTAGACAAGTTCTTCCCATTTGAGATAAGGGAAGATAAGATAGAAGAGTTCATGAACCTGAGGCAGGGCTCTATGATATTGAAGGAGTATTGGCTCAAGTTTAATCAGCTGTCTAAGTATGCCCTTGATCAGATGACCGACTCTAGAACAAATATGAGTAAGTTTATGATCGGTGTGTCTGGGTTGGTGGTTAAGAAGTGTAGAACTGCTATACTTAACAGGGACATGAACCTTTCTAGATTGGTGATGCATGATCAGCAGATTAAGGCATAAAAGATGAAAGAGAGAGAGAGAGTAAATAAGAGGGCTAGAACAGGGCAGTTTGATCATGGTCAGAATAGGTTTGGATAAGAAAATCATTTGCAGTTTCAGAATCATTCATCCATGACTGCAGCTTCTTCAGCTAGTGCTCCTGCACCCAAAAATAGGTAGGAACAGTGAGGTAACTCATCTATGCCCAGATCTCAAAGTAGTGTGGGTGGTAGGCCCAGTTATCCTCAGTGTTCTAAGTGTGGTAAAAATCATCCTGGCGAGTATTTGGTTGGTCAGAAAGGTTATTTTGGGTGTGGTAAGTTGGGCCACAACATTCGATATTGTCTGCATGCTAGACAGCGAAATAGGGAAGAACACCCTCAAACTTAGGCTAATAGTGCACTAGCTCCTCTAGGTCGCTCAGCCCCTTCTTAGGGTGCTTCATCCAGTACTGGTAGCGGTTAGTACCAAAATTGGTTCTATGCTTTACCATCGCTCCAGGAGCAGGAGGATTCTCCAGATGTTATTATCAGTATGCTTCGTGTCTTTTATTTTGATGTTTATGTGTTGTTAGACCCTAGGTCGAGTTTCTCTTATGTGACCTCATTAGTTACAGCAAATTTTGAGGTAAGTTTCAAAAAAATCCCTGAGCCTTTCCTGGTTTCTAATCCATTAGGTGAGTCAGTTGTTGCTAAGCGAGTCTATAAAAAGTATTCTACCACTGTTCTTCATAGAGTCATGTTAGCAGAGTTGATAGAGTTAGACATGGTTGATTTTGATCTTATTATTGGTATGGATTAGCTCCATTCCTATGATGCTTCTATAGATTGTCGCACCTGAGTGGTGAAGTTTCAGTTTCCAGATGAGCCAGTCTTTGAGTAGGAAGGTAATTCAGTGTCTCCGAAGAGTCATTTCATATCTTATCTTAAAGCCAGAAAGTTGATTTTCAAAGGTTGCATCTATCATCTAGTTTGAGTTAAAGATACTAAGTCTGAGACTCCAACAGTTCAGTCAGTCAATATAGTGAATGACTTTCCTGATATTTTCCCAGAAGATCTCCCAGGGGTGCCTCTCAAAAGGGAAATAGAATTCGGTATTAACCTTTTTCCTGATACTCAGCCTATTTTTATCCCTCCATATCGTATGGCTCTCACAGAGCTTAAAGATTTGAAAGAGCAACTCAAAGATCTTTTAGATAAGGGTTTCATAAGGCCTAGTATTTCTCCATGGGGCGATCCCCGTCCTATTCTTGAAACAAAAGATGTTTCTTTGTGAATGTGCATTGACCATCAGCTAAATAAGGTAACCTATTTGACCTATTTGACCAATTGCAAGGTGCAAGTTATTTCTCAAAGATAGACCTTAGATCCTGCTATCATTAGCTTAAAGTAAGGGAATGTGATATTCCAAAGATAGCTTTCAGAACTCGTTATGGTCATTTTGAGTTTCTAATCATGTCTTTTGGGCTAACTAACGCCCCAGCAGCTTTCATGGACCTCATGAATCAAGTGTTCAAACAATATCTAGACATGTTTATAATAGTATTCATAGATGATATCCTTGTATACTCCCGCAGTGAGGATGACCATGCAGACCACCTTAGAATTGTCTTGCAAACTCTTAGAAAGCATTAATTGTTTGCCAAATTCAGGAAGTGTGAATTTTGGCTAAGGTTAGTCGCGTTTCTCAGTCATATTGTTTCCGCCGATGGCATTAGAGTTGATCCTCAAAAGACAGAACCCGTAAAAAATTAGCCTAGACCTATCTCTCTATCAGACATTAGGAGTTTCCTGGGTTTAGCTAGCTATTACCACCGTTTTATTGAAGGTTTCTCATTTATTGCGTCTCCTATCTAGATTGATCCAAAAGAAAGTTATGTTCTTGTGGTTGGACTCCTACTGGGAGAGTTTTTAGGAGTTAAAGACTCGACTTACTTCAACCTCACTCTTAGCATTACCTAATGGTACAGATGGCTTTATTGTTTATTGTGATGCCTCTAGAGTTAGTTTGGGTTGTGTGTTAATGCAGAGAGGTAAGGTCATAGCCTTTGCCTCTTGACAGTTGAAGCTTCATGAAAAAAATTACCCAACCCATAATCTGGAAATAGCTGCTATGGTATTTGCTTTGAAAATCTGGAGACATTATCTGTATGGTGTACATGTTGATGTGTTCACGGACCAAAAAAGTTTGTAGTATGTGTTTACGCAGAGGGATTTGAATCTTTGTCAGAGAAGGTGGTTAGAGTTGTTGAAAGATTATGATATGAGTGTGTTGTATCATCCGAGAAAGGCTAATATAGTGGCAGACGCCCTTAGTAGATTGTCTATGGGTAATGTTGCCCATGTGGAGAAAGATAAGAAAGAGTTAGCTTGAGAAGTTCATCATTTAGCTAGATTGGGTGTTAGGTTGGTTGACTCAGCTAAAGGTAATATTTGGGTTCAAAGTAGTTTCGAATCTTCCTTAGTTTTGAATGTAAAGGAGAAATAAGACATTGATTCTAGTTTGGTCAAACTGAAGGAATTGATTAAATACCAAAAGGTAGAGGTTTTCTCCCAAGGGGGAGATGGTGTGTTGAGATACCAGAGTATATTATGTGTGCCTTGTGTTGATGATTTGAGGCAGCGGATTATGGCGGAAGTGCATAGTGTACGGTATTCTATTCATCCAGGTGCTACCACGAAGTACCGCGACTTGTGAGAAATCTATTGGTGGAGTGGTATGAAAAAAGATATAGCAGAATTTGTAGCCAAGAGTGAAACTTGTAAATAGGTTAAGGTGGAGAACCAAAGACCTAGTGGTATGTTGCAAGAGTTTGGTATCCCCACCTAGAAGTGGGAAGAGGTGAATATGGATTTTGTGACTAGTTTACCCCAATCGCGTCGTCATCATGACTCGATTTGGGTTATTGTAGACAGATTGACTAAGTTAGCGCATTTCTTGCCAGTTCACATGTCCTATATAGTTGAAGATTATGCCAAGTTGTATATCCGAGAGTTAGTCAGATTTCATGGAGTTCCCTTGTCTATCATTTCAGATAGGGGTACTCAGTTCACTTTCCAGTTTTGGAAATCCTTTCAGAAGGGTCTTGGTTCCCAAGTCTACCTTAGCTCAGTTATTCACCCTTAGACAGACGGTCAGGAAGAGAGGACCATCCAAACTCTAGAAGATATGTTGAGGGCATATGCTCTTGATTTCAAGGGTAGTTGGGATAAGCATTTTCCATTGATTGAGTTCACTTATAATAATAGTTATCATGCTAGCATTCGAATGGCTTCGTTTAAGGCTCTTTATAGGATGAGATGTAGATCACCCATAGGTTAGTTTGAAGTGGGTGAGGCCATTTTTCTTGGGCCTGATGCAGTGTTTGAGGCCATGGAGAAAGTTAAGTTGATTAGAGAAAGATTAAAAATAGCCCAGAGTCGTCAGAAATCCTATGTAGATATGAGAAGAAGGGACCTCAAGTTTGAGGTTGGTGATTTTACGTATCTGAAGATTTCACCCATGAAAGGGGTGAAGAGATTTGGCAAGAAAAGAAATCTTAGTCCCCGATATGTTGGCCCTTATAGAATTTTAAGTCGTGTTAGGGAAGTAGCTTATGAGCTTGAGTTGCCCACAGACTTGTCATCCGTTTATCCTATGTTCCACGTCTCCATGCTTAATAAGAGTATCGGTGACTCTACCATTGTATTTCCTTTAGAAAGATCCTATATTTAGAACAGCCTTTCGTACGAAGAGATTCCAGTTGAGATTTTAGATTACCAAATTCGTAGACTAAGGAACAAAGAAGTTTCCTTGGTCAAAGTTCTTTGGCAGAATCAGTTGGTTGAGGGAGCCACTTGGGAAGCAGAAGAAGATATGCGAGCCAAGTACCCTCACTTTTTCTCTGCAGACTTAGATTTAGCCGAAGGTAATACTCTTCCTTAACTTAGTTTCTTTCTAATCACAGATTCAGCTATATAATCGTCTTCATGTAAGTTCATGCACTCACAGATTACTCAGAAGCTTAGAATGATTTAGATTCAGTTGCTCAGTTCACTTCAGTTGTGCATGCTATCTTATTTCTTAGATTCCTCAGAAATTTCATCTTAACTAGTCACATTCGATAATGAATGTTTCAAAGGGGTAGATATTGTAATACCCCGCGATTTTTCCTAGCTTAAACTCGTCCTAAAAATGACTAGGAGTAGCTTATAGAATGAGTAATGCTTATTTCGTATGGAATTCTTCAGATTTGGACTTTTTATGGCGTATAAATTTGAATTAGCTTCCCAACGATATAAGATTCACCTAAATCTGATAACCGGGTAAGAAGTTATGGCTATTTAAAGTTCAAGTCGCGAAACACCGTCATTTAGACCCTTAGCACGCCGCGAAGTAGTGTCAAATCTCAATTGTCATTTTCCAATGGCCTTCCGCCATATTGGTGCATCTTGGAGAGGGCCAATTTTCCAGTTGTCAATTTCCAAAGGTCCAGCGCAATAATGGCGCGTCACGCTATGTGCCAAAATGTCATTCCAAAGGGGCACCGCGATGGCTCCACATCGCAGAGTCTACCCAGTTCCTATTTGTCAATTTTTAGTGAGCCACCGCGATAGTGGCACATCGCAGTGGCCACCCAGATAGGGAAAAAATACGTTTTCCAGTTCCATTTAAGAATTTAAAAGGGGTATTTTGGTAAATCCCCTAATCCTCAATCCATCCAAAAACATAAGATTACTCAAATATCAAAGCACTTTATGCCCTATTTATCATTCTCCTCAAAGCAAAACCCTAGTTCATAATACTTCCTCTCTAAGAAACTCAGAATTCCTCCGTTAATTCTCCAAGATAGTTCAAATTTAAGGATTCCCAATACAAGAACACTAAGAATTCATCTCCAAAGCATCAATAGGAATCCAAGATTCAAGTCTTTCATCAAAGATCATCAATTAAGGTATGTGGGGTTTGAACAAGGATAATTTTTTCATTCTTGTGTCCAAAACTTTGTTTTAATTTCAAACTTTCTGAATTATATATGATTTTCCATGAATTTTAAGTTGGGGTTTATGCCCATTATCATTATTTGCAAGATTATGAGATTTTTCATGATTTAGAAGTTGAATTACATGATTATGTTTATGTTTCCATGTATATTGCTTAAATTTCTAGATTTTGAGTTGATTTATCAATAATCATAATATCAAACATGAACATTTTGATGATTTAACATATGATTGATGCATGGGTTATTCATTCCAAGATTGAATATGGTTACTTCTAGAAAGATGATGCTTTAAGCATCTTGTGAACATATTATTCAGATTTTTAGAAAAACTTTGATCGTTGATCATCAGTTTAGCTATGGAATCCATTTTGTAGAATTTAGATCAGCTTTATTTATGATTTAAAAAGATAAATATATATTTAGTTTTATATAAACCCTTAAGCTAGTTTTAAAAGTGGATTTCCAACAGAATGAGCATAGCAAATAATAACTGAGTAGTATTTAGCATTGAGTGGGAAGTGTGGGTTTAGTGCATCCTACTGCCACAGAACTACGTAGCCAACGTAGGTACAAATTATCAAATTATTTCCGCTTCTCTGCGGATGACAGTTACAGATGTGATCACTTAGCTCATGTTATACTCCTTGGCAAGAGTATGACACCTCTCCCTAATGTGAGGTTTCTTCTTTAGAAGGATGAAACGTTGGACTCCATATTAGCTCACATGGTTTATGTCGATTAAGAGAAACTCCCTTCAGATAAACTAATTTCTTTAAAGCTCTAAGATGAAGTAGTTTCCAGATTTTAGAAACTAAGTGTAAAGGCTCACAAACTTAATCAGATATTACTTTACTTAAGATTTTAGTTACAGAATTACAGCTTTTAGTTTTCAGACATAAAAGGTGAGCCATTTTCACTTAGCCTATATGATTTGAGAACAAGAACAGAATATAGATTTCAGAACTAAGTGTAATGGCCCACAAGATTTAGATTACATGTTTTATTATTCATGATTTGAATTTAAATTTTTATATTACTCTAGCTTATGTGAGTCATTTACATTTAGCATGCATGATGTTTTCTATAAATTGTAATGTTATTGCTTACTTATTGAATGCACCCCCATATACTCAGTACATCATCAAAGTACTGATCCACATATACGTCTATGTGTTATATTATCTCATAATGTAAGTTCAGGTACTCAGTCTCATCAGCGAGAGTAATTTTTGAGCATCTAATCTACATCCCTACAGTGGGTGAGTCCTCTTAGTTCGGGGACTTAGCTATTCAAATTTCCAATTGCTAGTAAATATTTTTATTATTCTCTTCAGACAGTCTGAGTCACTTGGGACCTATCCTAGTGACTCTCTAAATTCAGTTAGTAGAGGCTTGTCGGACTACGAGATTCAGTCTTAGATTTCAAATGTCGTATTTAGATCATTCAGTATTTATTTTATTAGATTGATGTGATCATCATTTTCAGATATACTCAGACTTTTCAGATGGTTTTCTGTATTTGTTAGTACCATATATTCATTTTTTCCTATTTTGATCTTCAGAGTTAGTAGAAGGTATCCAAGGTAATCTTGGGACTACTTGTAGTTCGGAGCACTGTGTGGCATCTCGGGAGCTAGATTTTGAGGCATTATAGGAACCTTTTCAAAGTCCATCAGAACTGGAAGTTTACAGAAGTTAATTAGGTTTAGCTCATACAAGGGATAACAGTTCAGCTAAAATTTGGATATTCTGGAATGATGAATGGGAATAAATGGGTTTAACAGACTCAATACAACAACTGACAATGGAATACAAGCTAAGGGGAAGAAATGTCAGTTTCAAGATCACAGTTGTGTATGCTAGATGTAGTAGCCTGGACAGACTGGAATTATGGGAAGATTTGGAAGATATTGCAATGAATACTCAAGTTCCTTGGTTAGTTGGAGGTGATTTTAACACTATACTAGATGATTCAGAAAAACTAGGTGGGTTACCAGTGACACAACAGGAAATAAGTGATTTTTCTTAGTGTATAGTTGCTTGTGCACTAAATAAATTGAAGTTTACAGGAAGAATATTTACATAGTGGAATGGCAGAATTCAGGAGGATTGCATTTTTAAAAGATTGGATAGAGTTTTTGCTAATAATATGCTTTTGGAGATAATACCATACTGTGAAGTTCACTATTTAATCAGGCAGGGGTCAGATCATGCACCCCTTTATGTTACCTATAACACTGATCAAGTTCAGGTGAAGAAGTCTTTTAGGTTCCTAAATTCTTATACCAAGCATAAAGACTTTCAGATGATAGTGCAAGATAGTTGGAAGGACAATATCATGGAATCCCCTTTTTATTTAGTGCATGAAAAATTGGAAAGAGTGAAAAGAGCACTTGTGGTGTGGATTAAAGAGATTTATGGTGACATCTTTCAAAAAGTTGCAACTCTTGAGGATATGATAAAGGATAAGGAAGCTCAATTCAAAATCCATCCATCCCTTGAAAATAGAGAGAAATTGAGCAAGGCAGAGGCAAATCTAAAAAGAATGTTGAAGATTGAGGAGGAGTTCTGGAAACAAAAGGCTGGGATGAAATGGTTTAAAGATGGAGACAGGAACACTAAATTTTTTCATTCATATGTCAGAGGCAGTAGAAGGGAAATACGAATTGCAGAGATACAAACATAACAAGGGGATGTTATAACAACTCCACATAATATTGGAGAGGAGGCAATAAATGTCTTCAAGGAGCAGTTTATGGAATTATAGAATTTTGTACAACATGAGATTCTCAATTACATCAACAAAACCATTATTGATGATTAGAATAAAAGAATGGAAAGGATTCCAAACAAAGAGGAGATTAAATAGGTGGTTTTATCTTTAAATTGGGAGAGTGCAAGTGGACCAGATGGTTTTTCAGGAAAAATTTTCAGAGCTGCTGGAATATTATTAAGAAAGATATCACTAAATTGGTCAAAATTTTCTATAGTAGAAGTGAATTACCCAGGTGTAGTACTCATACCAATTTAGTCTTAATTCTAAAAAAGGAGATAGTGATACTTATGGTGATCTGAGACCTATTAGTCTTTGTACTTTTGTTAACAAAATAATTTCTAAGGTAATTCACTTGAGAATTGTGAAAGTTCTGCCAAACATAATCTTTAATAATCAATCTGGGTTTGTAAAGGGAAGAAGCATCACTAAAAATGTGCTACTTCCCAAGAAATTATTAGAGATATAAACAGAAGGAATAAATTTCATAATGTTGTGGTGAAATTGGATATGAAAAAGGCTTATGATAGGGTCTCATGTAAATTTTTAGTGGTGGTTCTGAGGAGGTTTGGTTTCTCAAAAAGAGTGATTGTTATGGTAGTGAGGTTGGTTAGTAATAATTGGTATTCGGAGCTTATGAATAGGCAATCATATGGTTTCTTTCAATCATCAAAGGGTTTGAAGCAGGGTGATCCATTGTCACCAACTTTATTTATCATATCAACTGAAGTTCTATCAAGAAGCTTAAATGAACTCTTTATTAATTCGGAATTCAAAGGGTATAGTATGCCAAAGTGGAGTCCTGATATTAATCTTCTAGCTTATACAGATGACACTATTCTATTTTGCTCTAGACATACTTACTCAATTAAGAAGATGATGGGGGTTTTGAGAAGATATGAGGAAGTCTCGGGACAGATGATTAACCATGAAAAAAGTTTGATTTATTTTCATAGAAGATTCCTAATAGAGTCAGCAGCAAGATAAGGAGGATTACTGGAATAAGACAAGGTAAATTCCCTTTTACATACTTAGGATGTCCTATTTTCTATGGCAGAAAGAATAAAGGACATTTTGAAGAATTGATCAAGAAGGTAACTAAGAGACTTCATGCTTGGCAGAATAAATAACTTTTTTATGAGGGAAGATACAACTTAATTGATCATGTCTTACAATCCATTCCCATCTACACTTTCAGCCATGAATCTACCAATTAGTGTCATCAATCAGCTTCATAAGATTTTTGAAAAGTTTTTTTGGGGTAATGCCACAGGAGCAAAGAATAAATATTGGGTGAGTTGGGAGAAAATATGTCACCCAAGGAATGAAGGAGGACAGGGATTTAGATCTTTGCATGATATGTCCAAAGCTTTATTTGCAAAACTTTGATGGATATTAAGAACTTCAACATCTTTACTTTGGTTTCATTCATGTGGAATAAGTATTGTAAAAGATTACATCCTTTAATCACTAAAGGATTTAGAGCCTCTTATGTATGGAGAAAAATGATTTTGGTGAGTGAAGAGGTGGAAACTAATATATGGTGGCAAGTAAAGGCTGGCAACTTAAGCTTTTTGTATGATAATTAGAATAAACAAGGAGCTCTATATTATGTAGAAGATGAGAATATTCAAGATGAGGAAATTGAAATTAGAAATTTTGTCAAAAATGGATATTGGGACAGACAGTTACTCTTATTAGCTATATCTGAAAAATGGTGGATCTTATTGTGTAAATAGTAAAACCTCCAGTGAAAGGGTTTCAAAATGATACTTCCTAGTGGATGGGAAATACCAATGGTCTTTTTACTATCAAGTCTGCCTGGAACTGTATCAGGAAAAGAAAAGAGAAAAGAAGAGATTATGAGTTCATTAGGAATAAAAAGTTTCCTTTTAAATACAACTTCTTTCTTTCGAGGGTGTGGATCAGAAGAATTCCAACAGATGATAATCTAAAGAGAATGAAAATTTAGTTGGTATCAAGATATTGTGCTGTGACTCTAAAAATGAGGAGACAATGGACCATGTTTTACTAACAGCCTCTGTAGTCAATAGGCTTTAGAGGCAGTTTTGCTCATTTTACAGGTATACATATGGAGAACATGCAACTAAAGCAATCAATTGTGTCAGGGTGGAATAAGGAATCCAATCCAAAACTGACAAGGATTTTCAAAGCATTACCAGCCATAATTATGTGGACATTATGGAGGAGAAGAAATTGCATAAAACATGGAGGCTCTATGTCGTTTACAAGGCTGGTAGAACAAGTACAGGAAGTGATTAAGAAGATGATTAATAGCTTATTTCCTTGGATTAAAATAAATTCACAGACATGGCCAGAGGTAGTTGAAATATTAGGAGTTTACAAACCTAAGATCCATTATCATAAGGTAGTATGGTCAAAACCAGGAGTTGGATAGGTTAAATACAACATAGATGGAGCTAGCAAGGGCAATTCGGGATTGAGTTCTTATGGCTTTTGTATTACAGATGACAAAGGTGACTTGATTTATGCTAGAGCTAAAGGTTTGGGGGTTTGTACTAACACCATAGCTAAAGCTTTGTCTATCAAGAAGGCTTTGGAATACTGTCATGAAGTAAACCTTAAGGATTTTGGTAATACCCCAATTTTCTAAACCGAAATGCTACACGGTGCTCATGACCCCAAAGGACCACAAGCTAACCCATGACTGATATCTGTACCTGTATACTACATAAAATACTAAAAAATACATAAACATGTACTAAACGGCCATAAGGTTTAAATCTAAATAAACATCAGATATGAACAATGTCTAAAAGTGATATAACAATACCAAAACAAATCTGAAATAACTGTCTGACATGCTATAGTCTTAAAGACTCTAAACTGTCTGAATAAGGAGTTGATGGAATATGTCCCCAACTAACTCCATCTACTAAAATAATTAAGTACTGAAAGAATGAACTAATCAAATACTATTATCCTCGAATGATGAGGACTTACTGCTAACTCTGTCTGCTGAAATCTGAAATACTATTGATGCTCTGGAGCTCGTGCTTCTAAACCTATGGTATAAGACACTATAGCACAAATGCTTCAGTACTTTGAATGTACTGGTATGCAAGTAAGGTAGGCTAAATTCAAAGGGTTATATGAATGAACAATGCTGACTGATATGAACGTGAGAATACATACATACATAAGTGAATGTAACTAAACTCGTGGTGATACTGACTACGGAGTCTGAATATTGACAACATGAGCTTACTGATACTGAGATACTGATTGATTGATTTTACTGATATTAATATGTAAGTCACTTATAAGTAGGCAACTAATACTATATTGTTGAATACTAAAGGACTGAAATTACATTACTGATACATGAATAACTATTTCTGATAGTTCTAATTATGAAGAACTGGCATGGTTTACTGTATCTGATAGTCTAATTATAAAGAATTAATTTGATTGATTGTATCTGACAGCTATGAATATGAAGAATTGATATGCTTGACCGTATCTAATAGTCCTAAATGTGAATACTGATAATATGAGTTTTGATAACTGATAACATTAGTGACTGTATCTGACAGTCCTAAATCTGATGGAACTAACTGAGTTCCGTACTATATCTGAGTTAACTGTATCTGACAGTCATAAAATTTGAAGGACTATCTGAGTTCTTTTACTGAGACTGAGAATGAAAATGAAACTGAGACTGTGGGAAGTAGCCATCTAACTGACATGCCTTGAATCTGAACTGGTGGGGTTCAACCTATAACTCCAGCTGGAAGGGTATCAATACCATGCCACGAGTAGAGACAACATGTGAGTAAACCCTATTCTGTTTAGGAGCTCTTTTCGTCTTCCCTTACTATCAGGTAAACTCAAATGAGATGTATTATCCCTATGTGTAGAGACATCTCAACCTACGCTGGCTACGTAGTTCTGGAACTTAGGGATTGCTTCTAGGGATCTCAGTCCTATCTAGCAGGTGAGTCCCCATCCCTAGGCTCACTCGATGCTGAATCCTACTCCCAACTGAAGGACACTGAACTGATTAGCTGAGCTGAACTGATTAACTGAATTAAAGTGATTAGCTAAACTAATGTTAGTGGGATTATTTAGTGGAGCTAAATTGAGTTTACTAAGTTTCGTTGACTGACGGAATGTACTGATGTATGAGGATTAACTGAGAGTACTGTAGTTATTGAGTTTTACTTGGAATACTTCTGAATTCTACTTTCTATCTGAATAAGGCTGAACTTTACTAGCTGATGAGGTTACTGAGGTTCTAAACTGAATACTTACTGAGACATGATAACTAGCTGAGATTACTGAACTACTGAAACTACTGAGATTTCTGAGTTTTCCTGAGTGACATGACTAACTGAATTCTATGGATCATGGCTTGACTGAGAGTATCGTGATAACATGACATGGCTCTGGGCACACAGCTATATTTTTTGGGTATGAGTACCCCCAGAACTCGATGGAAGGAAACTAACAAACATGAATTTCTTTAATGCATGACCAACATCAACATTCCATAATATCATAACTTGGGAAATTTCATGAAGTACATGGTTATCATACATCTTTTACATAAGTGGGATTCTTGCAAGTAAGTATAGCATAATCTCATAAGACTAGTTCATGAACAATCCAACAACATTTACAAGACACAATATCAACATGAAAATCATTGGAGCATAGGGGCATATCATGAATCCTTTACTTAGTCACAATTTAGCTATATTGCATGATATCTAGTTTCTTAGGCATTTTATCAAGCACCTTACATGCACAATTTTGGGCATAGGTATATTTATCAACATAACAATCTTAATCCATCTAAAATTCATGGGTACAACTATCCTACTCATATGCTTCATGAAAACATATCAAGATACAACCTTGAACTAAAATAATAATCATCAACATGAATATAGTCATAACACAACAAGAAAATCACAATTTATAATTTAAAATATGATTCTTGAGCTCTATGGATGAAAGGTATCCATGGATGAACACTACGAATACTTTAAAGCTTGATCTTGAAAGAGATCTAATGTTTCTTGGAGGTTCCTGAAGAAATCCTTAGGCTTGCTCTTGATTTTTCTTGACTAGGGTTTAACCCCTTTTGGAGAGAATGTTCTTGTTCTTGAGGAGATGATCTTGAGAGAAAACCCTAATCTTGTGGTTGAGAGTGTATGCAAGAATTTTTGAGATGTTTAACTGAAGAAAAATAGGAGAAAGTTACGTCCCTTGAGGGTTTTAAGTCGTGGAAAGTGAAGAAAAAGATCAAAATACCCTTACGAAACCACTTCCTAATTGCTGAATTTATCAGCTGACAACCAAGGTTGATAAGCCGTCAAATCCTTGATAGCCCGTCAGCCCAGGTAGTCACCTGGGAGCTGAAATTTTTGGATTTCTGCCTAGGCCTGAAGACATTCGTGATAAGCCGTTAGGCTTGTGATAAGTTATAATAAAATGTCGTCACTCAGTTTTCGAGCCTGATATGCTGGAGTAAAATGGGCATAACTCTTTGCTATGATATCGAATTTAGGAAAAATTGGTATCGTTGGAAAGATAATTCAACTATATATATTTTAGTAGGTCATGAGCACAACAATTCGAAGTATAAAGAGATATATTCTCATTTGAAGTTGACTATAGCAATATCCTTCCCAAGAATTCAATCGGTAAGGAATGTTTTGATTCGTTTGATAGTTGGGAGTTATTTGAAGACTTAATATACATCTAACTTGCTCATAAAATTATGACAAAATCATGATGTAATATACGTGAGCTTGAAACATGGCACTAATATTGGTTTGGACTTTTCGGAGTATTATAATTTTATACTGGAAACAAACTCTTTATGCCTTAAAAATATGATTTCGAAGCAATGGAAAATTCCCTGGGAAGTTGCTGAAATTATGGAAAACATCAAAAATTTTGTTCATGTCCTTAATATTACAATTTCTCACATTTTCAGGGAAGGGAACACAGTTGCTGACTCACTAGCAAATGAGATTATTGAATCACAAGGACAAAAGGACTAACATGTTTTTCAACAACTTCCAACACAGATAAGGAAATAATTAAACATAGATAAATACCAAATTCTACAACTTTGAATCAAGACTCGTAGGATAGTGCAACAATGAAGATAGATAACAGTAGTTATTTACCCCATAAAACTTTAACATCATTCACAAGTCATCAAGCAAGAAGTAAAGGAAAGAAACAACACAGAAGAGTAAGTTTTAATGTATGCCCGAAAGAAGGAATGAGATCTGTGTTAAGCAAAGTTAGATGTACTACACTAGCTATAAATTCTACACCAAAAAGTGGGGAAGATATCCAGCATCTTCAACCAACATATGGACACATCTGGGTGAACTGGAGAGAATCTGATCGTACATGGTCAAAACCACATAAAGATGAGTGCAAGAAATTACAGAAAAAGCTAAAAATGAAGACAAGTCAGAGAGAGATTCAAGCACCTGATGAGAGTGAGGTACATAAGTAGAGCAGTAGCAAAAGTAGCAATGGATTCACTCGAAACATCACCTAAAAGAGGAAGACATGTAGCTGGAGTTCCATCAGCAACATTGTTGAAGACGGCGATGAGATTCAAAAAAAAGTACTTAGTACTTTTGTATTAGCCTTTTATCTAATAGAAAAATTAGGAAACCTTTTCAATTTCCAATTTTCGGACCCAATCTTGGATTGGACCAGGTCCTTTTTTGTGCTTTGGATTTTTGTAAACTTGGCCAATGGGCTTCTTATTGATAAAATGGTCTAAAAGATCAACAAAAATTCATCTAAAAAAAAACTAATTCTGGTCGGGAACCACATTTGTGAATTCTCAATGGTGCCTAATCCCTTCCCTTTGGAATAATTTGAACCCTTATCTGGAATCTAAAATAATTTTGTAGACTAAAATAAAGTCAGACTTGTTAATAAATAAATAGGTTTCCTTATTTTTCTTAAAAATTAGGTGGCGAATCTGTACAAATTAATTCTTTTTAGAGTCCATAATGTCGTGCTAGTTTTGAACTTAGGTAAAAAATGGGTATGACAGTTTGGCGACTTTGCTGGGGATTGCAATGTTCTAACCATTACAGATTTAGGTAAATATTTTTAATTTTTCGACATTATTGTTTGTTTCTTTCTAATTGACTTGATTTATCTTGTTTGTATGGCAAAAAATTGTTATTTGTTTTATATAGCTTATTTACTTATTTATTGCTTTATATAAACTGTCATTCCGTTCATATTTTTTCCATTTGGGAAAGCTGACACAATCACACATACAAGTGAGGTGTGTTTTTCGCACCCGTAAATTTCTTTCAAAATCCTAAAGTTTAGGAGAGTTGGTGTATGTGCGGGGTGTTCAAATCTTTTTCTGTGTGCCCATGTAGCCTTCTCACTTGTGTAGTCTGCTCGACTCACTCTTAGTCGAACATAGGATAAAGTTAAAACAACAACTTTTAGGCACATGCATCAGTAGTCAACTTTATGTTCTAAGGGTTGACAATCCACGTGACACATTATTATAGTCTTTGTACATATTTGAAGGATTATTGTATCTGTACTTATTCATTTGTTCTAAATTGTTTATTCTTTTGTGGGAAGGCATAACCTAATCTTTGTTTTGCATGGTTGATCAGTTAAAAGATACACCTTACCAACATCGCCACTAGTTACGTATGAGTTTGAACTACGTTTTGACCTGATTCTTGTCCTGAAAAGATACGTAGGCAACCCTGCATTAGGGTTTGATCTCTTCACTATTTTAGAATAATTTCTCAGGTATTCAAACTGGAGCAATTTTCTGAAACAGTTCAAAGACGCTCTCCAAAAGCCTTCAAGAACGCAATTTAATATCTCCTCAAATCCAAATCACATTAACATTAGTGCCAATCCAACCTATCTCCAGATCTTCACCCGATTTTGATGTAAGAATATCTAGCTTTTTCTTTCGAACGTCGTAAACCATTAAATTTATGACGTATCAATCCTCACTTTCAAAAGCAAGAGTTCAATATTTTTTCAGTTATAATAATTCTGCCAACTGCGGTGAAATAAGGCCATAATTTCTTCAATAGATCTTTTTTAGTTTTGTCAGCATATTAAAGTTGTGTTAAAGCTCTCCCCATGCTTTACATCCACTCTTTTGATTATTTGATCAGAACAATTTTGATGCAAAAAGTAATTCTTTTCTGATCTTCTTTCACATTATTTTTATGAATAACCATTAATTTATTTTACAATCATACATTGTACATATAAATTTGCAAATTTGCCCGAACTACACAGATCTGATTCTTGTTTCACAACACAAGATACGTAGGCAACCCTCATTTGAGTTCGGTCCAATTCTTTTTTAAAAAATAAAAAAATTGACTTGGTTAGTACCAATACAGTTAGGAGTATGCATGATGTCGCGCCTCATTTTCCTCGTAGAAAGAGGTATTCGACGTGACCACTCTTTTTGGGATTATTTTGAAGGTAGAGTGTGAAAAGTCACCACCTAACGAATTAAGGTGCGTTAGGGCACCGGTTTAGACTACTACGAACCTATTTTTATTGTTTAGTCTTAGTTCACTAGAGTTTGGGTAAGGGTTAAAATTACTTCGAAAGGAAGGAGTTAGGCACCTTTCGAGCTCCACAAAAGTGGTTCCCGGCCGAATTCATACTTTACGTGGGGATTCTATGTGATCAAATAAGGCTTCTTGTTTTATTATTAATTTAATGTTAACTAAGTGGTAAAGTAATGAATAAACAAGCACAAGTCATTTTATTCTTCCTAATTATTAATTATCTAAGCAATAAAAATCAGTGAAATACGTAAATAAGACAAACAAAGGGAGAGAGTGATATAAATTATAACAAAAATTATTAAGCAAGGGAAAAAATTTAAACTACCCCAAATAAATAAAGAAATAAGAAAAATACACAGTAACTAACTTATTTTGATAGAGAACTATATTCAAAACTTGAAAAATAAAGAGTTATTGTTTCTTAAAAAAAATGTTTATTGCTTTATAGAAACAACGCCACGATACCATTAATCGCGCTCATTCAACTTAGCAACAATTTTAATTAGAGGTTAGTTTTAAGTGAAAATAATAAAATTATAATTTTAAAGACAAGTGAAAAATAAACAAAAAAAACATTTATGTATGTATGCATAATCTCTGCTTTTTGAAACTTTTGGTACGTAGAGCTCCCAAAACTGTAACAAATTAATTTAGGATATGAAGATCTGACCCCGTGATTCTTTTTACTTTCCCGCTAACTATAGGTTAGGAGATAGTACAAAGAGTAAAATGTCATGTCTATTTTAAATTGTGAAAGTCAAAACCGCACAATGACTTTGATACAGAAATAAAAGTCTTTTTTTTTGTTAAATACGTAGATACTGAAAATTATTTTACTAAGTAGAAATTAATGAAACATACGAAAACAAAAATAGGAATGCTGAAAATTAATTATAATGTGCCAAAAATATTATTTTAAAATGCTGAAAATTAATTTTAATATGCAAAAAATACTATTTAAGGTGCTGAAAATATTATTTAAAATGCCAAAAATGTTATTTTGAATGCTATGAGTATAATTGTTGAAAGGGTGATTTAAAATGCTAAGAATGTCATTTATAAAATGTCCGCAATTGTTAAACATGCAAAAGTCAATAAACATGTTGTAAATTAAGTTGCCATATTCAAATGTGAATTAACAAGGCAAGTATTAATTAAACTCCTGAAAACAAGATTTCTAGGCGGATCAACTAATAAGTCGTAAATTAGATAAATCCTAAATTAGATTTGCCTAAATGACAAACAAGTCAAGTAACAAATCCTAAATTTATTTTCCTAAGTGATTCACATGGTACGTAAAGCACATAAACCCCCGCTTCCTAGCAGTTTCCATAATTTATTATTACACAAATGTTTATACAACATATTAGTTCAAATTTAAATCGCAATAAAAGAGAAATAGAAAGTAAATTAAGGCGAGATATCCCTGAAGGTGGCAACATTTTAGCACAACTTGACCAAAGCACCTGCTCGAACATCACAAAATACACAAACAAGTTGTACGGTGCACGAATTCTCAAATTGATCGAATAAAACATGATTCCAATCACAAAAGACATCAAAACAAAACAATTCAAGCAGTCACAAAAGTGACAATGTGTCATCATGAAAGGAGTTTAGGAATGCGAAAAATTAAATAAGAAAACTAACCGGTTAGGTGAAGTAATATGAAAATAAAATCAGAATATTGCAATAAAGAGAGCAACTACAGTTCGAGATTGAACCAAGTGTTTTGGAAGCCGCGAGCAAAAAAATTTTGTTCCTCTTATCTTGTTTTTGTATAGAGTGTATGAGTATGATAAAAGCTATAGAGTGTGAGTTGTCTCAATAATCAAAAAGGTTGTTGTTTATATAGTAAAAGAATCAAGACAAATAAAGAAAAAGGAATATCTTTTGTCAATCAATTAAGAAAATAATAAAATCAGTCGATCAATCAATGAAATTTTCCCTATAAATATCACACTTCATATTAACAGTCAAAATAAATAAAAGGAAGGAAAAATATCAATCAATTCAAATTTACTGTCTAACATGCTTACAAATTAAGGCAAATCATTAAGAGTATGTAAATAACTACAAAAAAAAGGAGAATCGTTAATTTGGCAAAATCTTTTTAGAAGTGTCAGAATCAATTTACATAAAATTAATCAATCTAAAAATAGGAAAAATATTCAATCAATGGAATTAATTATTCAAATCACCAGAGAAGGAAAAATATATTACCAAGCCATTCATAGTGAAACCAAATAATTTTAACATTGGTGTAAATAACATCAGTTCAATATCAATCACGCGTATGAATTTCAAGTAAACAACAGTAACAATACTCATCGGCATACCCAAAATTATGATACGTAATAACGAGGAATGAATTCAATAAGCCATGAGCACCTTTTCGATGCAAAATTAGGTCTAATAGTAATCCATATGTTAATTAAAGAATGTAAGCAAATACGAAATTGGATTAATCAAAAATCAAAATCAAATATTACTAATTTCAAATTCAATAATCTATCAAAGAAAAGAACGAGAAGAAGATAACAATGTTAGTTTGGGACACAAAATTAAATGGGGTACAAACTTGGACGAATTCGCTATGAATCTGTCGTGTTTCGCCGATGATGAATGGAAATGGTGACGGCTGAGAAGCGGACCAATAGTGGTCCTTTGGGCTGGCGGCTGTGTTGTTGTTGTTTTTTTGTCGGCGGTATGGGTGGCTAGAGAAGCGGAGGCTGGGGCGTCTGACAGGGGCTGAAGTAGCGATGGAAACTGAAAACTAGACAATGTATTTGTAAAAAATGTGAGTGTGCATAGTTACGAATAATTTAATAAAATTATGTAAAAATATCGTATTTGAGTTTTAAAATTATAAAAATTATGCTAAAAGAAAATAAAATAGTTTTTGTGAATTTTTCTAAATTATGAATGTGATACGTCAATATGTATTTAATATAAGAATAACGTGTAAAAATATTAATAATCAAAATTAAATAATTTTGATAAGATAGCAGCCTAAAAGAGCATCGGGTGGTCAAAATTGGGTATCAACACATGAGAAAGAACAAACTGGTATGATGTAAAGGATTGATTTCATGGTAAACCATAGATTATTTTGGTACCTTTTATCACACCTGAGCAACACTTGAAAAATTCTCTTGCATACATCTAACGCAAGAATGAAGTCAACCTCGTTGTTTTATGTGCATTGTGTGGTGAGTTTAGTTTAATTCATTGCATTGCATCGTTGATCTAAAACCTGTCCTAAATATCTGTTGAGACGACATTCTGAGTTGCACTTGGTTTAGGAAAGGATTGTAGGCCTTCTTTGATCTGATTGTGCCTTTTATAGCCTACCAAATGACATTAATCCCTAGCATTCCCTCTTTTGAGCCTAAAACCTTTTCTTGGACAACCGCATCTGAACCTATACCTTTTTGAGTGCTTACATGCACTATCCCTGTTTCGCCCTATCTCCTTAAGCGCACTAAATACGTGCAAATTACGAACGAAGATTCAAGTTTAAAGACACAAAATGCAAAGAATATATCATCTCAGATGAAAAAATGAAAAAAATGACTTCAAATAAAACAAAAACCCCACAAAAAAAAAGAGAATGAAAAAAACATATAGTTTCTTAGAGAGGAGAAACTCTAACACAAGATTCAAAAGAAGCCGAAGCAAATACAAAACAAGGGGCAACATAGCACAACTAGGAAGATCACGCGTTAAAGCACAACAAATTTTGAAAACACAGATATAATGCAACGCTTATTGAGAAATTAGTCACTTTCATCTCAAATTTATCCTACCTGCCTGATGCCCACATTACAAGCTAATAACAAGTCCTACAGGATTCTATTCCAAGCATTCTCACATTAGTGGATACTTACATGAAGGTCAAGTCTATGGTATCACAATTGCATACATTGATATTCTTTCTGAGTATGAGTGTATTTCCCTATATGTCCCCAAATTCAAAAAGAAAAATTACTCAAATATGTGCGAAATGGGACTTTTTTTCAGGAGAGGGCACTTGAAGCATGAGGATAGGCATTGCTCGAAACATTTTTTTGAAGCAAGACAAAAAGTCTTGTCGTTTCTTAGGCGTGTTTGAGGTACCATTTGAAACTATAGGAGTGACCCTGAAGTCAATCTCGGTTAGCTGGAAAAGAGATAAGGGAATCCTTATGTATACTACTAATTATTGGTACTAATTGAAGCCAAGACATGATTGTGTCTTCTTCATCTTTCAGCATTTTTTACCAAGAAAATGCAAAATTCTTTCTTTCTTTTTTTTTTCAAGAAGCCCACCTTCAAATACGGCCATTCTTTTTTTAAATTTCATTCAAGTTGCCCACTTTCACATACATGCATTTTACTTTTTATTAAAGGCGCCCAGTTTTGAAGTACGGGCATTTGACTTTTTCTTTCAAGCATATACCTTTAAATATCGATATTTTATTTTTTAGTCAAGCACCCATTTTTGAGTATTTTTATATTTTTTATAGCCCCTCCAATCGAGAGCCTATTACATTTGTTTTGTAGTCTAGAGCCTTTTACATTCCAATAGCCCTATCAGTTGAGAGGCTATTGAGGGCCTTAGTTTTCAAAGACAATCGGAGATGGAAATCACCATCATTCTTCGTAACAATCAGAGACGTCATACATTTTTTCAAGACTTTTTCTTTCTTTTCAGATAATATTAACCATAGATCATACACTAGGGCAAATTTTGAGAACCACCTCAACAATTTATTCTATTTTCTCGTATCAAACTACATTGACTTGATTCTCGTAACACTCAAGATGAGTAGGATGCTCTATGTAGAGTTCGGTCAGCACAATCCATAATCATTCTTTCTCCCCATCAAGTACACAATCTTGCATCCCCCAATATCTCAGAATTTGATAGTGGGACAATTTTGAAAGTAGCATTAGAAATAAGTGAACACTTTCCTTCCCAAATAATTCTTTGCTAAATATTCATTTCGTGGCTCTGTCCATCCTAAAATAGGACAAATTGGGTTGGTTTGCCCTCAAAAAGACAGTTATGCATGTTTTTCTTTAGTTAAATACTTATGTTTGCTTGCCGTTACTTGCATGTATCGCACTGTATTTATTTCATTTACATTACATGTTATCTTTGTCTTTACTTGCACGCACTACAATGCAGTTATTTTATAGTTTAAGCACTATAGTCTATCTTTACCTTTACTTGCACGCATCGAAATGCATTTATTTTATTATTTTAAGCACTGCATGTTATCTTTGTCTTTATTTCCATACATCGCAATGCATTTATGTTATCCTTTAAGCACTCGCAATACATTTATTTTATTATTTAAGCACTGCATATCACCTTTGTGTTTACTGGCTCATATCACAATGCATTTTGTTATTTAAGCATTGCATGTCTCGCAAATATCGCAATGCATTTATTTCATTATTTAAGCACTACATGTCATCTTTGCCTTTACTGACGCATATCACAATACATTTATTTTCTTGTTTAAGCACGACACGCAGATATTGTAATGCATTTATTTTATTATTTAAGCACTACATGTCATTTTTGCCTTTACTGACTCATATCGCAATGCATTTTGTTATTTAGGCACTGCATGCCTTGCAAATATCGCAATGCATTTATTTTATCATTTAAGTACCACATGTTATTTTTGCATTTATCTGGCACATATTGTAATGCATTTATTTCTAATATTTTAACACTGCACGCATATATCGCAATGCATTTTATCATTTAGGCATTGCACGCCTCACAAATATCTTAATGCATTTATCTTATTATTTAAGCATTGTATGTCATTTGTCTTTACTGGCACATACCGCAATGCATTTATTTATCATTTAAGCACTGCATTTTATCCTTGCTTTTACTTGCACACATCGCAATGCATTTATTTATTTTATCATTTAAGCACTGTATGTCATCTTGGCATTTACTTGCGCATAGCAATGCATTTTTTTTTATAATTTAAGCACTGCATGTCATCTTTACGTTTACTTGCACATCGCAATGCATTTATTTTGTTATTTAAGCACTGCATGCTTTGTCTTAACCTACACATATTAAAATGTATTTATTTTACCATTTAAGCACCAAATGTTATATGTGCATGTACTATTTTTTAAGCACTGCATGCTATTTTTTAATTTTTTTTTAAAAGAAAAAAATAAGAAGAAAAAATCAAGCTTAATTTTTCGTTTGAATTTTATTGATCATTACTTCTTAGTTTGATGCATTTGCAAGCATATATTTTGAGGACATTGAGTTCGTCCATTCTAAAATAGGACATATTGAGGTAGCAACTCTAAATTAGAGTTCCCTCAATTTTTTTAATCAAAAATAATTTTTTGTCAAGAAAAATTGGCTACACGTTAATATTTTCGTCTAAAGACTTCTATATTGTCTTCAAACGAAAAGGGGCAAACTGTTGACACCCAATTTTGGCTCTTCATACTTAAATTTAGCACTTTTAGGCTTTATGATCGTTAAAGTACATAAAATATAATTTTTCACACTTTTTTTTTTATAATTTTTTAGCAAATTAACGATAATCATCATTTTTTAGAATTTTTTATCAATTTATTATCATATTTTAACTTTGCATAATTTATTGATAATTATCCTTAATTTCGTAAATTTTAGAATTTTTATTAATTTATTATCATTTTAATATTTTTGCATAGTCATTTGCATATGTACATAGCATAACACTACAATTCTTTCTTACATATTATAATTTTAAATGTTTATAGAGTAATATAGTTTTTAGATGATTTTGTTAGATTTGTTGTTTTTATTTTTCTGTGATTATACATCGACATTCATATTTTTGTACATTATTTAATACGATCTGCAAATGTAGTCGACTTAATTATTTTAAATACACAGAGCAATAAATTAATCAAATCAAAATCATGTCAACTTTTTTTAAAGATGACAATTGACATGACTAATTAGATCTTTTACCCTTTAGTCAAAATACTACTACTATTTAATAGTTAAAATGGATATATTTTTTTGGTTAATAATGGACTCCACTTTTTATTATAAGTAAAATGGGAGGGCTAATTATTTAATACACACACTACACGCACAAACACACCAAAAAAATATCAATCTCTCTCTCCTTTCTCTTCTCTCCCTTTTCTCTCAAAATCAAACTGTCGCCCACCACCCCTACCACCGTCGGAGTCCGATGAAACCTTTACCACCACGTCACCCTCTCTCCCTTCATCTTCTCTTTTCTGTCGCATCTTACTGGATGTGACAACCGATAAGCTGCCTCCGGCCACCACCATTACTGTCGCCTCTTTTCCTTTCCCTTCCCCATTTTCTTTTTCATTGCTTCTTCGCCAAAAGTGATGACCGGCAAATCTCCCCAACGAGCAGCCACCACTATGGCTAGTTTTCCTCACCCTTTTCTCGTGTTTCCATCGCTGCCTCATTGAAATTGATGGCCAGCAAGCTCCCAAAGCATCACTACCGCCACTGCTTTACCAGACATGGCCAGATCTGGGCAAGATTTCATTTCTCCGGCGTTGCTTCGATGAATACCTTTAACGCAATGCCACCAACAATCTTTGTTGTCTCCGATTTTGTTATTTATTTGGTTACTATGCTTTATTTTCTTAAAATAGATCTATGCATTTCTTGTGCTCTAACGATTCTTGACTGATTTTGGGTTGTCTTTCAATATTTTTGGTGGCCTTGAATTTTCGAGCATCCTCTTTGTTTTCTCTAGGTGAAACTGCTACAAGTTTGCTCATTTTGGGTTGTTCTGTTATTGTTTAGCCACTGTTTTGCTGCTTGTGGACTGATTTTTCTCTCACTTTTGCTCTTTTACTGCATTTTACATTTTTATTAAATTGATAATGAACAAATGTTATATTGGCCAAGAAATTTTCTGTCGATTTTTTAGGCCTTCACAAATAAAAAGACAGATATTGCGTATATAAATACATAATAAAATAAATATTTCAGGTGATGATAAAATTTTTATAGCAACACAAAAGTTTTATGATTCGTATCTTGGCAAGACGATTTAGGACGGCTAATAAATTAAGCAACCACTTCGTAGCCATAGTGTACCTAAAATCTGATCCGAGCCCACACTTTTACTAAAAAAATTTATTTTTTATACATATATGCACACACATCTTCTCATTTTTTTGATAATTATTTATTTGTTACTAATATTTTTATTACAAGTGCTTATACAGGTTATTGAGAATATTTATCGGAAATGACATGCAAAGAAGACTTTAATTTTTGTGATTCGTATTTTTATATTATTACATTTGTATAAATAGCAATTATAGTGAAAAATTTATTTTTTGGGGTGTTAGGCGGGAATGCTTTAACTTATACTACATTCATCACGCGCTTAGGCAAAATTTAGGCTGTTACTATTTACTTGAAAGAATTAAATTAATTTAGATATTTAATCAAATAATTCCTACTTTTTTTTTACATTAAACATGGCTTAATCTTTTTCTGTAAAATAAAATTTCGTTATCTAATCTTTTCATTTTTTTCATACATATTTTCATGTACTTTCATTTACCTTCATGCACTTTTATACACATATTTTTTCGATAACACAATGTAATTTACACATTCTTTATACATAGATTGTTTATTTTAATATACATTTTATAGTTGCATTTAGAAACAATGATTTTTCTTTTCCTCTTTTAATAATAACCTAAGTCTGGTCGGGAACCACATTTGTGGATTCTGAAGGGTGTCTAATCCCTTCCCTTCGGAATAATTTAAACGTTTACCTGAAATCTAAAATGGTTTCGTAGATTAAAATAAAGTCATACTTGTTAATAAATAAATAGGTTTTTTTATTTTCCTTAAAAATTAAGTGGCGACTCTGTACAAATTAATTCTTTTTAAAGTCCATAATATCGTGCTCGTTTTGAGCTTAGGTAAAAATCGGGTATGACAGGTACAACATCCCTAGTTGATATTTTAGGAAACAAATTCTCTTGTTCATGTCTTCATTGGGTACGACATTCCCTAGTCGCATTTTAACAATCAAATATCCTAATCCTTTTCATGCATTCGTGAAGTATAACATCTCTTGATTGCATTATTGAGAAAGAACCTTATCTTATTTTCCTACCTAATTTAGATTTCTAGCATTTTCATATTTTTCATTTAAGTAATTAGTTTGGAGCTTTTCTAAGGACTCACAAAATTTTCCTAGTGCAAACTGGGGCAAGAACTTTTGTTCGTCTTAGTTTTGTTTTCTTTGATATCTTGCAGGTTTTTCTGCAAAGAACATATGTGAAGTCTAAATATAAAATCCCATCTCCGGTTAGAGTATAGAAGAATGATCAATTTCGAAAATAGTTACAGTCAGCTTTGCATCCATAGCAACCCAACATCGCAAGAGTCATCTTCTCAGCGTCTGATGATTAAGAGAATAAGCATCCAAGAATATTCTACGAACTATTCTTTGGAGGAGTGTCAATGACTCGATCCAAGTTTCAAATTCAAGTCTCAAATCTTAACTTTAAGATTAAATTTGAGATCAAGGTACCCACCAAAAGAAGGTGATGCGATAACTGAAGATCCAAAAGGAAGATTTGAAGCAAGAGAATCAAGACAATTAGAATAGATAAGAGCTTGTATTTTTCATTTCTAGTTTCATTTTTCTCTTTCTAATGTAATAAAAGGAGCTGCAAATTGAAACCTTGATGGAACCTCACTCGATTCTCCGACTCATTCTTTCATTTCTATACTCACTTGAACTACACGTGATATGATTTCCTTATAACTGAGATATATACACTACAAGAAATTAGGCCTATAGCAATAGACTCTATGACAGCGATTGTTAATACGGTGCAATAGACCTGCTATTGCGATGGTTCTAAGCATTTTCAAAAGAAAATTACTTTACTACAACGATATAGTGATATAACCGTCGCCACTATAGATTAACCGTTGCAATAAGGATATACACATAACAATACTTATTAGAACCGTTGCCAAAGGCATCTATGACAACACTTTATAGCAAAAAGAGTATCTATTGCAGCAACGGCTATCAAATACTTCCTAAATATTTTCACAAGTCCGCCACTTATTTCCCTCAATCCTTTTTCTTTTTCTCTCAAACCTTTTCTCTCTACAATTTCCTCAAATGATAACACAAAACTAATTGAGATTTGCCACTTCGTAATCTTACCATAGATCGAACAAGTTGGTAACAACTGATCATTATTATAATCTTCTAAATCCACTTCGTCTTCTTCTTTATCTCTTTATTTCAATTCATGTTGCTCGTATCAACAAGTGTTTTCAAATTTCTGCCATTTTCACCAGAGAGGAAGAACATTTTAGAAGCCTGAACGCGATTTCTCATGTGACCTCCCAACGATTTACCAGAGCCAAATCCTTTATTACACAGATGCAATTCTAATTCCATCTAGTGACGAAAGAGGGCTAATTTGTGTTGCAAATCTCTGTTAAGTTGTGTTGCGAATCTCTTAGTGTTGAAGTGTCTAGTTTTTACGATCTTTTCTTCAATTTGGAGATTTTAAGGTTAGTGTATTCTTCTGATTGACGATTTTGACCTAAATTTTTATATTGCTGGAGTTCTTCTATTGCATGAGCTATTAAGCTGGGTACATTAGAGTTGGGGGTTGGAGCTTGTACTTTTTGTTTGTTGGGACAAGTTTAGGAGATTGAGGAAGGAGCATTGTGGAAAATATGGAATTAAAGCAAGTGCGAGAAATTAATCTAGTGCGACTTCTAGACCAGTGAAACAGAATGCAAAGCCATCCAGGTATCATCCGTTTGAAGACATTTTGGATTTGAAAAATAGGGATAATGAGGAAGCTCAATGATGCCTGCTGAAACTTCTAGAACAATCATTGAGGTAATGGTTGTCCTCTTAGCTTCCAATTACTTATAAAAAGAACTCTCTTTTTCATGGAATTGCTTATGACAGTAATATATGGAAATCTTACTGTTGGATATACTGCTTTTCATGAAAATGTAAAGACATTTTTGTCATTGGCTGTTGGAACAATTATAAAGAACAGAAAGTTTAAGATCATTTAAGCCCTTGGTGATCAAGTTCTTTACTTGATTTACTTGTTAAATTTTTAAAAATTAAACAATTTTACTAGTAGTTCAATTCAATGTTAACTTTTCACTATGCTATAATGCTTTTTGCTCTTAATTAGAGCTGGATAGCATCCAGGGTTATTCATGGTGACCTGAGGATAGTTGTACAAACTTTCAGTTCCAGGATATTTGTCCAAGGCTCTTAATATTGTTTGTCTTTCCCTCTACCCTGCCACGAGCAAATATAATAGTAGTATTCTTTTAGTAGAGCAACATAATGTTTTCTGGTTTGGTAAATAATGGAGTGCACGAGAACTTTTCCTGCCCAGATATTTGATGAACTCAGATAACTACTTATCATTATAGCGGGTTGTCTACGAAAAGCTAATATTGATTTTCCACTTGGTCTGTGTAGGTAAACAGCAAAGCAACACTCATGTTTTTAGGTTTAGTCAATAATAAAGAAGTTATAATTGTCATAGGCTGGTGGAATCGACCATCGATAAACATTTGGAGTTAAGGGTTGTAGTATTTGATGATCAAGCTGTTTAAATAGGTGTTGATGTACAATATTTGGCCTCGTGTGCAATGGTAAGTGTTATTAAAAATCCTCTTGTTCCTATTAATATATCGATGCTGGATACCCCTTCTCAAATTTAAGACAAATTGGTTCAAGAAAAATGTACTAGTCTTAATGTGAATTGAAATAATGCAGCTTCACTAGCACCAAAATTTCATATGTTAAGGGAAATGCTATCTGGCCTTTGTTTCCAAGTTGTTATCTGTGTTTTTTTGCAAGTGTTGCCTTCGGTTTTTCTAAGTATGTTATTGCTTAGTGACTTTGATCAAAAGGTGATCATCTTAAACTTTTGTTTTCCCTAGTTTCTCCTATTTCATTTACTAAATTTATCTTCAGTTTTATGATGTGGTCTACTCATTGAGAATGTTTGATTCTCTGTTAGGCTGAAATGGCCCCTCTATTTTATTGTAAATGTGGTAAATTCTGCATTCAGGCTGTCATCTTTAGTGATGAAAACCACAACTCATGATCTGTGAAATACTGAACAACCTTCTTTCAACTAATTTTGTCTTTTCGGTACCATCTTTTCAAGTTGTTAGACAACAAATAAGGTGCAATGTTGTCCTGGATGAGGGGTTGGTCCAATTTGTTATAAAAAACTTTCAACTGTTATGACAGGACATTGGCTACTCAAAGCTTGCAAATTTAGCTCCTCAGTATGGATTATGTAAGTTTTCGCTATCCAATTCCTTATTAACTTTATCTTTGTTAATAATATGTTAAAAGTCCTTTTTCATTCTTCTCTTTTGTTTAAAATTCCAAACTCCAGCTTTGTTCCACCTCTAATTTATACCTTCATGGGAAGTTCAATAGATATAGCCATATGTCCTATAGCTGTTGTGTCACTCTTCTCCGAAATAAAATTGATCCAACTATAAATCCAACGGAGTACCTAAGGTTCGCTTTCACAGCCACCTTTTTCACTGGCATTACTCAGGCTACCCTTGGTATCCTTAGGTGCTTAAAATATTTGAGTACCAAGTTGGATTTATAGTCAGATCTCTCTATAACAACATTTCACTATAATGGCCAAGTTTTCTTTCTAACTAATTTTTCATACTATGTTATATTTTATGTTCTCCATAACAGCCATTTCGCTAAGCAACCAAAATTATCCAAACTATGTTGTTATAAAGAGGTTTGATTGTATTTGTTTTTTGTTTCTTTCTCTTTCTGACTTGCATTGTTTTATTTCCCATGTTGTTTTCTTGCAAGATTGAATTTCTTGATAAACTTTCTATCTCAAGCTGTTGTTGGATTCATGGGTGGTGCTGCCATCACAATTGCTCTTCAGCAGCTTAAAGGTTTTTTGGGCATTAAGAAGTTTACTATGAAAACAGATATCATTTCCGTGATTAAGTTCGTGTTTCATTCGGCCCATGGAGTAAGTTTTCTTGCCATTTGAGAGCATCCTACCTAAGATGTCTTTTATAGATAACTTGAAATTTATTCCTTGTTTTATTTATCAACAATTATGCAGTGGAACTGGTAGACAATTCTCGTCGGATCAACCTTTTTAACTTTCCTTTTGTTCGCAAAGTACATTGTTAGTGTCCTGAGTTCTATCGACTTCAATTTTAAAGCATTTCCGACCTTTTCTTGACTCTAAACTATTTTAACAACCAGGGAAAGAAGAATAAATATTTTGGGTACCTGCAATTGCTCCTTTGATTTCTGTTGTTCTTTCGACTTTCTTTGTCAACATTACCCATGCTGACAAGAAGGGAGTTGCCATTGTAAGTGATTGTATGATGTTCATACTTTCACTTTTCATAATTTGGTGTAAAATAAGCTCTTTCTAATCGACTTCAATGACGACCTTACCAGGCAGGACACATTGACACAGGAATAAATCCTTTTTCTGTCAAAAAAATATATTTCACCGGTGACTATCTCATAAAAGGGATTAGGACAGGTATTGAAGCTGGCATGATTGCATTGACGGTAAGTAACATATTGAATGAAATGTCAAAGCAGGAACCTTTTCACATTTTTCTACCAAATGTCCAATCTTTACCTTCTTTTTCACAGGAAGTTGTCGCAATTGGGAGAACCTTTGCGTCTATGAAGCACTACCAATTAGAAGGAAACAAAGAGATGGTGGCACTTGGAGCTATGAATATCATTGGCTCATTGACATCTTGCTATGTAGCAACAGGCAAGACAAATCAACAAGCAAATGGAGTATGACTAAAGATATAATGTGTTTATAAATCTCAACACAGATTTCATTTCTAAGAAGCCAAAAGCATCGATGTCAGATGATCTAATTATCTTTCAACTTGCACACTAACAATTGCTGTGACAAAAGATCATTGCTAATCTAAGTATTACTCAGTTATTTTTATTTTTCATGCATAAGAGTTTTTCCAACTAGTTGATTGATTCACCTCTTGCAGGTTCCTTTTCTCGTTCAGTTATAAATTAAATGGCTGGCTTTCAAACTACAGTTTCCAACATCGTTATGTCTGTCGTTGTGTTTCTAACTTGGAATTCATAACCCCTCTTTTTAAGTGTACTCCTAATGCAGTCCTTGCTGCCATCATCATCTCTGTTGTAATCGGCTTAATTGCCTATGAAGCAGCAATTTTGATTTGGAAGATCGACAAATTTGACTTTGTTGCTTGCATTGGGGCATATTTTGGTGTGGTTTTTGCCTCTCATTCTTGATAGCTAGAGGAAACTCCATGTACTAAACAGGACCGTTGTGATCATATTCTGTAAAATATTTAAGATGGGTTGCTGACGATGTTAACAAGGACTATAGTTTTACATGTCTTATAATTTGGCTTCTTGTATAGGTTGGATATTTTGCATTACGATTAGTTGATTAATGTATGCTTATGTGATTTATATTACATTTCTGTGTAATATTTATTATTATATAATTAATTTCTTCTTACTTTATTATGCTGGTGCAACACCTATAGTTCGTTGCAATAGCTTTCAAAATACCATTGCAGTAGGTCCCAAAAACAAAAACCATTGTGATAGCCTCAAGAACTGTTGCAATATTATAAGAAAGTCGTTGCAATAGGGTTCTATCAACAGTTGCAAACCGTTGCCAAATATCTATTGCACCGTTGTGATTGAAAAAAATAAGTGTTACATCAGAAGGAAGAATAACTGTTGCTATAGATGAGTCCATGGCGACGGTTTTGATCCATTGCAATTGAAAAAAATAAGTGATACATCAGAAGGAAGAATAACCGTTGCTATAGATGAGTCTATGGTGACGGTTCTCAAAACCGTTGCTAAGACCATTGCTATAGATCTATGACAACACTCACATATGGGATGCTTACTAAACCGTTGTGGTAGTTCTATGACAATGGTTTTTGTATATATTGCAACGCTTTTTGAATCGTCGTCATAGGGGTAATTTCTAGTAGTGGTAGGCTGTCTAAAGCCAGGGCTCGGTCACACCTGTTTCTTATTATTTACGCTTTTGAATAAATGGTTAGGCCAAAATTAGTCATATTTACTTCTTTGCTTGAAAACTCTCCATTTTTCAAGCAAAGAGGAGCATTCTGTAAACACCTATTTTTTTTTACCAAACTTAAGGTTTTACACCATTTTAGTATTTAAATACCTTTTAGGTCTAAATTAGATATTTTGATATTATCTTATTTTTTACTAAAGTTTTTCTAAAAGTTTCGAAAACTATAAAAATATAGTCACATTTTAAATAGGTTTTTATTTTTATTATTTATTTATTTATTTATTTATCCTCTAAAAAGAGAGAGAGAAAATTTTCTAAATTATATTTATTTTCTTCCTTTAATTTTAAATAAATAATCTAGTGATATTAATATTTCCTTAGTTATATTTATAAGATTAACTACTCAACTTATCCATATTTTATTAGTTTTAAATAAATTTTAATTTTATTTAAATTATTAATTAAAAAATCAAATCCTAAACTACCCTAACCTCTTCCCACAATCCCACTTTCACTTAACCTCCTCCCAGGATCTCACCTTCACTTAGGCTGCATTTGTTTTCTCAGATTCAGACGTCTGAATCTAAATGCACATCTGAATGATTAAGATGTTGTCTCTAGATCTGAAAACTGAATGATTAAAACTGTTTGTTTTTCAACATCTAAATGTACAAA
The DNA here is from genome assembly GCF_002878395.1 of Capsicum annuum. Taxonomy (NCBI): domain Eukaryota; kingdom Viridiplantae; phylum Streptophyta; class Magnoliopsida; order Solanales; family Solanaceae; genus Capsicum; species Capsicum annuum. Next base: position 125,263,874 of record NC_061115.1, on the reverse strand, counting down.
AAAAAATTATTTGTATATATAATGAAATAAAAAATAAAATTCAAATAAAAAACTAATTATATATTAGAAAAGTATGTAATTTAATACAACAAAATTATTATTTGATTGAACAAAATATTTATGTTTGTTAGTGATAGTTGAGATGGTTTATAATGGTGGTTGGGTAAAAATGATTGATGTTAGTGATAAGTAATGTTAGTGGTGATAGTTGTGATAGTTGGTATTATAGTGCCTGTTATGATAGTGGCGGTTGATAGTGGTGGTGGTAGTTGTGATGTGACGTTGATTGATGTTAGTAGTTGGAGGTATGGATTGTGATGGCTGAAAAATTAATGAATGATGGTTGACGGTGTGTTGTTGCTAGTTGGAGATATTGTTAATTGTTATGGTGGAGATGGTTGTTAGTAGAGATAAATTGTAGCGATGATAATAATTGAAGTGATAGTAGAGGTGGCGTTACTAGTGACAGTGGTAGTGGCCGCCGAAGAATATGTGGAGGTTGTGATGTATTTATTAGTGGTAGTTGGCGGTGGTGCTAGTTGTGATAGATGAGTTGGTCGATAGTAGGGATTGACCGGTAGTGGTTGATGATGGTGGTGGTGGTGTTGATGGCAGTAGTTGCGTTAAATATAATTAGAATAATAGAGCTAGTAGGTGTGGTAGCGGTTGACAATAGTTGTTGATAGCGATATTTGTTGTAGATTGTGGTTGTGATGGTGGTGGTGGGTGGTGGTTGACAATGATGGCAAAGGTGGTGACTGATGATTATGAATAGAGTGACGGTGAATATTATCCAACACCAAAATGTCTCTTTAGATCTATTAAGACTTGATTTTAGATCAGAATGATTAAGACCTATTCAGACCTATTAAGAGCTAAAATCTTAATAAAAAACAAATGCACTTAATGGTCTGAAGTCTGAACCATTAAGATTCAGACCTCTATTAAGTGAAAACAAATGAGCCCTTAACCTCTCCAACTCCCTCCCACACACAACACACGTACATGAACATGTTAACAATATAAACATACGCACACTTATATAAAGAAGTCATCACAATACTCTCAGGGAGAGAATATATACCTAGCCAGAAAGCAAAATTCATAGAACACACGAGAAAGGGAGTAAAAAACAGAAAAAGGAAAAAAAAAAGTTTAGGAGAGAGAAAAAATAAAATATTCTAGATTTTCGTTCGCAGTTTCAAGTTCGTGGCTCCTTAATTAGGAACTTGCATTGACTTTGTTTGTAAATTAATATTTGCAAGAGGTAACTCTCAATCCTTCTTGCATTATGTAAGTCGTCATTATACGAGAATTGATTCCAATATTATGAAGTTGCTCAAGTTTCATATGTATTTAAATGTTCATAATTTTATATAGTTAACTCCAGAGAAAAATTGATATATTAAATGATTATTTTTGCATGCTTAACTTAATTTAGTTTGTCTTAAATTGATAAGAAAATTGTTACGCATAATGTTGGTATTGACATATAACATGTAATATATAGTAGGTAAATGTTAATTCATATATTAGATCTAATAAAGGATAAATAGTAATATGAAATGTGTTAGAGAATTTGGGGTTTTAACATTATTTCTTTTGTCTTCACATTGTTAGAATTAAAGTTAGTATAACATGAAATTGAAAGTGAAAAAATGCACAAATAGGAAAACAGATTGAGAGAAGAGTTTTCTTTTTTTCTTTTTTATTTTTAAAAAGTGAGAAGGATAGAAAGAATAACATAAAACACGCTAAAGAAATAGAGGAGGCTAGAGGGTAAAAGAAAATAATACACAACAAACAACAGACATCCTTGGAGATTGTGGTTTGGAGTTCGAGTGTTTGGTCCTTGGTTTGAGTTTTCGTCGACATCGTTCTTGCTTCTATATTTAGTCAATTTTGTCACACAGTTTCTTATTCGGTTCTTTTCTATTCAATTTTAGTAATATTATTGTGAAACAAAACATGAATAAAATATTGTCAGTATTTTTTTTTTTTATGTATTGATTAGTATGTAGAGATGATAACTTACATGACATTATCGTGAGATGCATGTTTTAGTTATCCAAACACATATATATTTACTTAGAAATTTGGGAGTTGATTAAAATGATTATTGATAAAATTGAGCTGATAAATGTTTTTTTTGTTCTTTTAATTATTTTGGTCATTCGTGAATACCATTAATTTAGTTATATATATACTAGTTTAGGTGTACGCGCCTCGTGCGTGTACCTCACTTTATTGAATTCAAACGTTACACTAAATATGATATTTGTTTAAATAGTAAAGATGAATACAATAATTAAATTCAATATTTTTAGAGAATTTATTTAATTAAGCCTAACGTTTATCCCAAAAAATTCTTAAAGTCGACCGACATTCTTCTACCACCTGTAAACTGCAACAAAACAATACGATAATAGAGACATCAAAACAATATAATTAAGTCTAACCTTACATAAAAATTTCCTCAAAACTATCTGACACTCATCTAGCATGTGTAAACTATATCAAAATAATACGACAATAGAGATATAAAAATAATAGAACTAAACTTTACCGTTACACAAAGAAAATTCTCAAACAGAGATATGAAAATAATACAATTAAATCTAACCTTTGCCTAAAAAAATTACTCAAAGCCGACCAACATTCATCTACCACTTGTAAATTCATCTACGACCTGTACACTACAATAAAATAATACAATAGTGATTACAAAGCTTCAGTTTTGATGAAAATAATTCTTGTCTGAGCGAAAATTTTGACACTAAAGAATGACTTGAATGAAAACAAAGAAGATATATATATATACACACAATAAATTTATTATGTTGACAAAAATAGTAAAGAAGTTGACGGTTAGAAAATTAAGCATCCACAAAGCTAGACATGCAACTGAATCAAGTTAGATGAGCATCAATCATATTTTCTCAATAAATAAACCAATTTATTCTCTAGTTTAACTTGCATCTCAAGATTTATAGAAGTATTTCTTTAATAAAGTCCTAAGGAGCATTTTTCTATCCTATTTTAGGAGTATTTTTCTAATTGATCAGTACACGTATAAAGGAAAATATTAATTGATTCTCCTTCCATATAATCAATCGAAAAGCATGTATATTAATTTAAACAGAAAAAAGTTTACAAAGAAAAGTATATTCTTTTTAGTCCTCCCTGGCTATTCTCCTTCAACTCTTCTCTCTTTCTTTAATCCTCTCAATTTCATCTTTCAACTTCTTCAATTTCACATTAACACAACTATTATTTTGTTTGAATTCTTTAGGTTTTTCAGCTTCTTCAGAAACTTCCTCAACTAATCTGTTCGACCCAATTAATTTCTCAACTTTATTGGTTAATGTATAGTTTTTAATATGTTGGGAAGATTCCTCGAAAGATATTTTTATCAATTAATATTTATATTCAGGATTTTTTATATATTTATCAATTAACATTTATATTCAGAATTTTATAGTAAGTAGATAAATTAAACACAATTTATAATAAATAATGTACTTGATCTGCGTTCAAACTTAATTAGTAAGCCCAAAATTTAAAAAGTCGACTATAATCCTAAATTTATATGTTCGTCATTCAAGCAAAAGTTATGCATATCAAGATTCAACACTTATTATAATCTTATAGTTTGAACTCAACCATAAGTTTAATTAAATATTCAACTATAATACCAACGAAATAGTTAAATAATATAATCAAAACAAAGTCATAATTAAATAAAGAAAGGAAAAAAATAAAAGAGATAAACCTTTGATATTTTTGACTACTTTATTCGGTGGCTGCATGCTTGTTTCTTCTAATCATCAATCAAAAATTTCCTACTGAAAGAGAAACATGAGAAATTATAAAAAAAGGAGAATTCATTGTCAATTGTTGATTATTTAATCATAATTTATATATAATATTTAAAGTTATTAACTAAAAGGAATAAAGAAAGACGGAGAAGATGATAATAATGAATACACATACAAAAGACAACTTGAATTATGACGAAATAAGAAGAAAAAATAGAAGTAGAGCTATGTTTCCAGTAAACTTTTATGCAAAATATTACTTAGATGAAATTTTAATTTTTTTTTTTTATATAATGTAAAATTCTAAGTGATATAGAAGTGTTAAATATTACGAATTCTTACTTCGATTAAATAACCAAGCCAAAAGAAGTTATAACTAAAATTAATTGTGAACAAAACTTTTATCCAAAAGGATACATACATGAAGAAAAAATGTCAAAATAGTACTAACAATTAATTAAAGTTTCTAAAAATTT